>NW_004949112.1:2753090-2762121 GCF_000317375.1 Microtus ochrogaster
TCCTGGGTCCAGCCAGTCAGCCACCAGACAGACAGACACGGATCCTGGGTCCAGCCAGTCAGCCACCAGACAGACAGACACGGAGGAACATACAGAATGAGGCAAAATGTGAATGACAAGAAACAGGTGAAGTTATAAGAGCTAGTGGGACAGGCCATGAGATAAAGTCAAACAGCATAACTAATATTAAATCTCCATGTCATGGTTTGGGAGAATCATGAAAAAGCCTGCTACATTCCCCAGGGCATGGGGAGAGGGGTTGGTCAGTAGAGAATCACCACCCTTTGACCATAGGCTGGATGGCGCTGTGTTACAGGACATCCACAGGGGAACAGAATCAAAACTGAGTTGAGGGGATCCAGGAAGGATGTCTGCCTACTTCTTGAGACTCTTCTCAGTCCTGGTCCACCTCACTCATCCTCATCCTTGCCCCCCACCTTGACACCCTCTGGCATCCTCTCCCGCTGTCCTCCCCCTGTTCCCAAGACCAAGACACTAGAGACCAATCTCCCCTTTCAGGACTTCTAAGATTACTTTTTGCTCCGTTCCCTACCTCCCAACCTATCCAGTGCAAAATCCAGGGAAGAGTCTCAGTGAAGCCAAGACTGTAAACACACTGCTAATGCCCTCCCCACCCCACGCCCCGCACAGCCGGGCACACGCCTTCAATCCCAGCACTAGGATTGCAGAGGCAGGTGTGTTTCTGTGAGTTTGAGGCCAGCCTGGTCTACAGAGCGAGTTCTAGGTCAGCCAGGGCATCACAGAATAGTCTGTCTCCAAAAACCAAAACTAAACAAACAAACAAAACACAAGTACCTTGCCACCTCCCCTAAGCTCAGAATCAAGGGGGTCCTTCCGCTGCAATCTCTGGTTCCCAGTCTCGTCTCCTGAGTCAAGCTGAGCTGTAGACTGTCTTCAACCCTCAGAACTTGAACTTCTGCCCCTCCCTCATACTCACCTCAAGTCTAGGATGAAGGGATGTTTGTCGTGGGGGAAGGGGTGAACGGGCTGAGCACTTCTAGGAGTGAGGGGCTGCAGATGGGAGCTGTCGCCAACGGAGCAGAGGCAGACCCCGCCCCCGACAAACAGGGGTCTTCAAGGGTCGCCTTCATGAAAGACCCAGGGGCCCTGGAATCCCCAGGGAGAGAATAGGACACACAAGGTCCGCAGAATGGTGACCTTTCTCCTTAGAAGGAATCCTTTGCCGATTTCACCCCCACTGCCACCTGTCACCGTCATAGCGACTTGTCGCCTCCCGCACTTGAGGTTGTGGCCGCCCTCGGCGGGAAGCCAACATAAAAAAGGACTACAAAGTCCATGATGCTCCGCGATGCATGGGCCTTTAACTACGGGCAGTGGGGAGCCAGAGGCTTCGTGGAGATTGTTGTTCCCGGACCTCTGGCTGGCGCGCAGACCGCAGAATAGAATGTTTCTCTTCCCTCCCATCTCTTCCTAAACTCTAGAGGTCAGACATTCATTTTCCCTTCCCGAAAGTGACCAAAATGAGTTCCTTCAATGGAAAGTGATTTTTTAAAAAAAAAAAAAAAACAAAAAACAACTGGAAAGAAGCATAGCCTTTGTAAGCCCTGTGTGCCTGTATCCTAAATGGGGCGTCCTCTGGGGAACTGCACCTGGGCAACCCTTCTTCCTGCCGGCCCCGTTGCACTAGACTGAGCACGTGCCAGACCCACGCGCGGGCCATTGGTTTTATCTCCTCGGTCGAAGACAGCCACATAGGGCCCCAAAAAGACGTCTCCGAGGATCCAGAGGGGTCCTGCAGGCTTCGGAACGTCCAAAGCTTGGAAGCCCAACAGGCAGAGGCCAACATCGCTCTTAAGAATCTGCAAGGTGGTAACACAGAGGGCATTGCGTGTCACTGGGATCCGGGTTTGATTGTCTCCTCTGCACCCAGAACAGAACAAGGAGTGTTTTTAGCTGGGTATGGTGCCACCTTCCAGTGATCCCATCGCTCGGGAGACTCAAGCAGGAGGATGGGGAGTTCAAGGCTGGCCTGGGCTAAACCCATTTAAAAAAAAAAAAAGAAGAAGAAGAAGAAGAAGAAGAAGAAGAAGAGAGAGAGAGAGAGAGAGAGAGAGAGAGAGAGAGAGAGAGAGAGAGAGAAAGGGGGCTATGAAATGGCTCAGCTGGTAAAGGTGCTTGCTGCTGAGTCTGTTGACATGAGTTCAATCCTCCAACCCCCTCAGAGTAAGAGAAAAATCGATTCCTTCACATTGACTTCTGACTTCTACACATATGCTGTAGTCGAGTGTGCACACACACAGAAAGTAAATAAAAATCTTTGAAATGGAGAAAAGAAAAAAAAGGCAAAATTCCGACTGAGTATGAAGGCACAGGCCTTTAATCCCAGCACTTGAGAAGGAGGCAGGAGAATCTCTGAGTTTGAGGTCAGTTCTGGGTCTGCCAAATCTACACAGTGAGACCCCCTCCCTCTCTAAAGGCGAAGTTCCTGTGTTAGAAGTGCAGCCCCGTGAAGCAGAGTCCCAGGTCTACCCTCTCACGCTCGCTTTGGTAACTCTGATGTCACTATGGTAGTTGTCTTACCTTAATAACATAGTCCTGGCCTGTGAGGTTAAACCAGACTCCACCAAGGTGGAAGGAGACGGGGGGAAGCTCTGGGATCTTGGAACACTGGATGAGGTACTGCAGAAGAAGAAGAACGGTGAAGGTGGGCAGGTGATTCCTGCTCTGCTCAAGTGTCTTGGGTGATCCCTAGTGCCCTAGAGTACAGCTTGCATTGGGTGGTCAGGTGTTTAGAACCTCCTGTAGAAAGGCCTTGTTAGGTAGGTTTCTCCCGTTAGGTCCAATTCTAGACTTTCTCTCCCACGCACCTGGAAAGCATGTTGGCTTCCTCCTACTTCCTCCCTCCCCATCTCTTGGACCTCTGGGTCTGCCTGCCTTCCTCGTTGACTTCCTTGTTACCTGTTTCCACCCTTTAGACAGCAGCTTCCCACCCAGAGTCTGCCATCAAACCCGAGACCCTCCACAGCACACCCACGGGAACCATGAGTGATCCTCACCTGCCCAGCCAGGAAGGGAAATCCCCCAATGGCCTTATTCAAGGCCCGGATCTCCTCTCTAGGTCCTGTGATTAGAGATGTGCCTGTGTCTAGGATGGCATCACAGCCCTGGGCACAGAGAGTCAGCCCTGTACCAACCTTCACACTGTGGAAAAGAATGGGGTAGGAGCTGTTGTCAGAGGCAGGGTCTGGCTGTTCAGACCCTCACCTCCAGTCCCACGAGGCCAGGCTCCTTACCTCTCCATGTGGACCTGCCAGTAGGCAGGGACGGTGACTGGTATGAAAGTGAGGGGGGGTATGTAGTGGGCTGGATCTGAGCCCCCCAGGACCAGCTCTCCTCCATCAGACCCCTCAGCATCTCTGCAGAGGCAAAGTGCAGAAGAGGCTGGGGTTTCGTTTGCTGGTCCCCGAGGTGGCCAGGAATAGGACGTTCTGTCATTTGGCTTCTAGGTAGGTATGGTAGCTAGTTTTATGACAACTTGACAGTAGCTAGAGTCACTGGAGAGGAGGAAACTTCAAGTGACAAAATACTTCAATAAGAGTTGGCTACATGCAGGCCTGGAAGGCATTTTCTTCATTAGTATTTCGTGTGGGAGGACACAGCCTATTGTGGGTGGTCTTGTGGTCCTGGTTCTGTAAGAAGGCAGGCTGAGCAAGCCATGCAGAGCATCCTGCCTCCGGGTCCTTTCTGTTTGAGTTCCTATCCTGAGTGTAGAAGTGTAAAACCCTTGCCTTGTAAAAGGCAAGTCAAACCCTTGCCTTGCAGTGAGGTTTTGGTCCTGGTGTTCCATCACCACAACAGTAACGTAACCAAGGCAATAGGCTGGAGGGTGTGGCAGGTCCTAAGGACGGGGACTGGGACCAGGCAAGAATGGCCCTGAACTCCTGGTCCTGCACCACCATGCCTGGTACTGAAAGCTGATGCGTAATGGGTGGTCCTGGCTCTCGGCAGGGCTCTCCAGTGGAGTGCTAGCTCTCTCTGGGGCGAAGTAAGGGTCCTTAAGTGGAGCACTTGTCAGATACACACGGAATTTCCTGTTTGACTTCAGAGTCTGGGACTTTGTGGACCCACAGTTGAGTGTCACTGGCATGTCCTGAGTTGCCACTTCGGTGGTGGGGTTTCTCCTCATGTTTCTGTATTGGGTAAGCACTTTCCTGAATACGGGACCACAGGACTTCCTGTGTTGATAGTGACACTTCCTGAAGGAGATTTTTGTGGGCTGGTGCTGTGAGTGCCCTTGTGCCAAGCCCAGCAACCACTATCTTGGGCACTATCAGGCTGTGCCTCTTGAAGGAGACCATCCCATCTGGGCTTGCTGTCTGTTTAATTCCCTCCTGGAAGGGTGAGGAGGGTTGTGAGACACCCCCCCCCACCTGAGTACCCAGCTGCCCCCTCCCATACCACTCTGCCTCTATAGTGGGCCTGGGAGAGGGTCTAGAGGATACAGTCTGGGGAAGACTAGAGGAGGCACCATTTGCGGAGCTACACGGAATTCACCATCCCCCCTGGGGAGAGATTTTAGGGGAGGAGCAGCCTCTCATCTGTGCTCTGTAAGGGAGCTGAGTAAACTCATTGGTTCCCGAGAACTGTGGAGGGAGAGGGCCTAGATATTGGGACCTTAGGAAGATGGAATCTACCTCCTCCCAAGGGAAAAGGTTTTAGCAAGAGCTGGACTCTGAGGTATGGAGACAATTCCCACCCAATACCTGTTGAGGTAAAAGGAGAAGATGGGCTTCTCCAGCAGCCCCTGTTCCACCATCGAGTCCAGCGGAGGCTGAACTCCTCCCACAGACAGAGTTGGGAAACCGAGGCCCAGGATCCCATCAAAGCGAGCAAAAGCAAACAGGCTGGACTCCCACAGAGCCTCTCCAAAAGTCACAGAGGTACCCTGGATTCCTCCGATCTAGGAGTAAATTGAGGTGGGGTCAGTTACTTCTAGAAAAACATTATCGGCCTATGTCTGAGGTCCTGCTTGGAGGCAATGGGAGCGTAATCTAGATGATCTGCATGAGAATCCGTGCCGCTTCCCAAGAAAACACACACGTCAGCCCCACCATTCCGGAGGGTCCACTTCCTCGGGGAGGCCATGCCTACTTGCAAAGAAAGCCTCTTGTCTTATTCAAAAGTCCCACCCCCTTTCTCGAGGCCCCGCCCATTCTCAAGAAGCCCCATCCTCTTGCTAAGGAGATCCCATCCTCTTCTCTAGAAACCCTACCTCCTTTCATAGGAGACCCCGCCTCTTTCTGAGAAGCTCCCACCCCTTGCCCAGGAGCCGTGCCCCTCATCCCTTCCATAGGAAACCCTACCTCCTCTCAAAAATCCCCTCCCCCTCTCCCATGAGGGCTTGCCTCTTCAAGCCCCTCCCTGAACCAGGTGGCGGTAGACCCTGGGTTCTGGGCTGAAGTCACCTACAGTCAGATTCTCCTGGCTCAGGATTCCGTTCAGCCGCCCAGTCCCGTACTGAATGGCAAACTTGGTTCCATTGGGCCGAAAGGAGCTGGAAGCCTTGGGGTTGAAACGATGGTGAAACCCTAATTCGGGAGAAAAGACAGGTGTCACTCAGGGGATGGGAGACTCAGCACCTGGGAGGGCAGCTAAGGAGATACCGAGGCTGAGCCCCTCTTCTTCCTCAGGGGAGCTTACAGCAGGGCAAACTGAAGAAATGACATCTCGAGGAGGGCACCCAGAGATTTGAAGAGCCCGTGTCAAAGACAACTGTGAAGTTCTGAGGAGGCGTCCCCAAACCAATGGCTCCAAAATACTGCGTCTGGTGGCACAAGAGGACACACGATAAAGGAAGAGCGCCGGGTACTCCACCACAAGGGCGGGAACACGGGAGCCGCGACTCACGTTCATGAACTTGGACAGAGGCACAAAGGTGGGCTCGTCACCAGAGGTGGCGGTCCTAGGAGGCTCTGCTGGCTGTCCCCATCCACTCAGTGGGCTTAAGATGCTGTGTGCAGGGTGGACTCGGCGAAGAGGGACTCTAGAGAGTGAGGGAATTTGGACACTGAAAAAGCCATGCATCTAGGAGACCTTCCTGGGGTAGATACCCGCCATAGCACCGGAAGGTAACTGTCCCCGGGTTCTGTAATATTGACCAAAGAGTGAGTATTACACAATGACCAAGGAGTGCTGCTGAGGGCAGCTTCATGGCGCAACAAGAGAAAGCCATTGCCAGGGTACACACTCAAAGGCCTACCACTATCCTGATTCTTTAAGCTGTTCTCCTGGGACCACCAATCCCAGAGAGTTTCAAAGATTGCCAAAAAAGAAAAAAAGAAAGAAAGAAGGGAGGGAGGGAGGGAGGGAAGGGCCGGTTGGAGGTGATGCACACCTGTAACCCTAGCACTTGGGAGACAGAGACAGGCGGATCTCTGTGAGTTCGAGGCCAACCTGGTCTACAAGAGTTAGTTCTAGGACAGGCTCCAAAGCCTGTCTCAAAAAAAGAAAAGAAAAGAAAAGAAAGAAAGAAAGAAAGAAAGAAAGAAAGAAAGAAAGAGGGGAAGGCAAAGCTGGAGAGATGGTTTTCAGTGATTAAGAAAAATTGGGAGCTAGCAGAGAACCTGAGATCAGTTCCCAATATCCATACTGGGAGGTTCTCAGTCACCTAGAACTCCAGTTTCAAGAGACCCAACGCCCACTTCTGGCCTCCACCAGCACTGAATTTACCTGCACACACACACACACACACACACACACACACTCCATAATTAAAAATAACGATTTTAGGTATATATAAAATATTGTAGGCCAGGCAGCAGTGGTGTATGCCTTTAATCCCAGTACTCAGGAGGGAGGCAATGGATCTCTCTTAGTTGAGGCCAATCTGATCTACAGAGCGAGTTCCAGAACCACCTAAACAGAGAATCCCTGTCTCCAAAAAACAAAAACCAAAAAAAGTATATATAAACTATCAAAAATAAATAGATAGGGGTTGGAGAGATGGCTCAGTGGTTAAGAGCACTGACTGCTCTTCCTCAGGTCGTGAGTTCAATTTCCAGCAACCACATGGTGGCTCACAACCATCTGTAATGAGATCTGGCGCCCTCTTCTGGTATGTCAGCATACATGGAGGCAGAATGTTGTATACATAATAAATAAATCTTTTAAAAAATAAAAATAAATATATAAAATATTTAAATTACACATAAACTTAGAAGGAAGTAAACTATAATTTGTTCTGACAGAAGAAACAAAAAAGGAAACCCTGATTTGACATTACATTTACAATTGTTTTTTGAGATTTAAAGAACTCTATTTTACGTGTATGGGTGTTTTGTGTGCACGTGTATCTGTGCACTCTGTGCATGTCTGGTGCCTGCAGAGGCCAGAAGATGCTATCAGATCCCTTCAAACTAAAGTTTCAGACAGTTGTTAGCTGCCATGGGTTGCTGGAATCAGATCTGGGTCCTTTGGAGAAGCAGTCAGTACATTTAACCACTGAGCCATCTCTCCAGACTTTCATTGACAATTCTTTATGTGGACATTGGCAGGGGATGGGGTAGGGAGCTAAAACCCTGTCATCATGCTGTGGATTCTCCGCCACTTCAGGCATGATGGTGGGACTCTGTTTCCCACACCTGGGGATGCAGGACATCAACGCCAGAGCCTAATTTCACCCTTCGTGGTAAAATAAACCACAAAAGTGGCAAAGACTTGATGTGAAAGTTCTAAGGAAATAAAAGTCAGTACGACCCAATTGAGAAGAGGGAGGCTTTCCAAAGCACGACAGCATGCAGCATACGGATGAGAGACTATAGATTACAGTTCCAGCTGCAAAGATGGCTCAGTGGGGAAAGGCGCTTGCTGCCAAGCCTGAGGACTTGGAGTATAATTCTCCAGACCTACATGGTAAAAGGAGAAAACTGATTTCTGCAAGCTGTCCTCAGACCTCCACATGAGAGACAGCACAAATGCACACGCATACACGGTGCACACATACACAGTGCATGCGCACACAGTGCACACACACAGTGCACACGCACACATAGTGCACACACACAGTGCACATGCACACAGTGCACATGCATGCACACAGTGCATACACATGGTGCACATGCACACAGTGCACACACGGTGCACACGTACACCATGTACACACACACAGTGCACATACACATGGTGCACACACACGCACGGTGCACTGCACACAGTGCACGCACATGGTGCACATGCACACAGCGCATACACACAGTGCACACACACAGTGTACATGCACACAGTATACACACATGGTGCACACACGGTACACACAGTGCACACACGGTGCACACGCACACATGGTGCACACAGTGCACAGGCACACAGTGCACCTGCACATAGTGCACACACACACGGTGCAATGCACACAGTGCACATGCATACACGGCGCACACACACGCACGGTGCACCTGCACACAGTGCACACACATGGTGCACATGCACACAGTGCATACACACTGTGCACACACACGGTGCACATGCACACACAATAAGTAAGTGTAAATGTATATGCACTGTAAATAAACGTCTCTACAACGTTTATTTACAAAAGAATATAAAAGAAGAAAATAAAATTGGTTTGTGGGTGGTCTTTTTATTTGTTTGTTTATTTTGAGATTTGGTCTCACTATGTAGCCCTGACTGTCCTGGAACTCACTATGCAGACCAAACTGAACTTGAACTCACAGAGATCCCCCTGCTTCTGCTTCCAGAGTGCTGGAATTAGAGGTGTGTGCCACCACTGCCTGGCCAAGATTTATTTATTTTTATGTGTATCAGATGTTTTGCCGGCATGTTTGTCTGTGTGAGTGTGCTAGATCCCCTGGAACTGGAGTTACAGACAGTTGTGAGCTGTCATGTGGGTGCTGGGAACTGAACTGGAGTCCTCTGGAAGAGCAGCTCTGAGCCATCTCTCCAGCCCAAAAATTTAGATTTTTTTTTTTTTGGTTTTTTCGAGACAGGGTTTCTCTGTGGCTTTGGAGCCTGTCCTGGAACTAGCTCTGTAGAC
>NW_004949112.1:2762846-2766178 GCF_000317375.1 Microtus ochrogaster
TAGCTCTTGTAGACCAGGCTGGTCTCGAACTCACAGAGATCTGCCTGCCTCTGCCTCCTGAGTGCTGGGATTAAAGGCGTGCGCCACCACCGCCTGGCAACGATGAATATTTTTAAAAGTAAAAAGAGGTCTTGAGAAATGGCTTGGAGGTAGAGTGCTGTTGAGTATTCCTTTACACCATGTGAATATATGTTGCTGTGATTGGTTTAATAAAGAAGGTGACTGGCCAATAGCTGGACAGAATAAGGTTAGGCAGGAGATCCAGACTAGGAGAATGCTGGGAGGAAGAAGGGAGTCTGGACTCACCTGCCAGATGCAGAGGGAGCAGGAGATGAATGTACCATGCTCATAAAGGTACCACCACGTGGCAGAGCATAAATAAGGAATATGGGTTAACTTAAAATATAAGAGCAGGTTAGTAAGGAGCCCAAGCTATTGGCCAAGTATTTGTAATTATATAAGCCTCAGTGTGTTTATTTGAGAGCAGCTGGGGGTCAGGAAAACTTTGCCTACAGTAAAGCATCTGCCTAGAATCCCCCAGTGAGGGGCTGGGTGTGGCTCAGTGGTAGAGCCCCTGCCTAGAACCCCCCAGTGAGGGGCTGGGTGTGGCTCAGTGGTAGAGCCCTGCCTAGAATCCCCCAGTGAGGGGCTGGGAATGTGGCTTAGAGGAAGAGCCCCTGCCTAGAATGCCCCAGTGAGGGGCTGGGGATGTGGCTTAGAGGAAGAGCCCCTGCCTAGGACCCCCCAGTGAGGGGCTGGGTGTGGCTCAGTGGTAGAGCCCTGCCTAGAATCCCCCAGTGAGGGGCCTGGGTGTGGCTTAGAGGAAGAGCCCCTGCCTAGAATCCCCCAGTGAGGGGCTGGGTGTGACTTAATGGTAGAATATCTGGCTAACAAGCACAAGACTGCAGGTGCAGTCTTCAGTACCACAAAGGGAGGGTAAAAAGATATCAAAAAAGGTAAAGGAGGCAAAAAAGAAGGAAGAAGACTCTAGACATAACTTTTAA
This sequence comes from Microtus ochrogaster, assembly GCF_000317375.1. Classification (NCBI taxonomy): domain Eukaryota; kingdom Metazoa; phylum Chordata; class Mammalia; order Rodentia; family Cricetidae; genus Microtus; species Microtus ochrogaster. The sequence continues at coordinate 2,763,851 of NW_004949112.1, forward strand.
CCCAACAACCATAACTTCCCCTTCAATAATGGACAAGAAGATCTGCTTAGCAAGGACAGGTCTGACTGGAGAAGGGGCAGGTGGAGTCCAGCTCTTCTGTGAAGCATATGCAGACGAGACCCAGCTCCACCACGACGAAGAAAGGGGAAGCAGCTCCCGCCATCAGCGTTCCTCAGAGTTTCCGCATGAAGCGTGGTCCATTTGAGCAGTGGTATTGGGCACACTTTTCTTTCTATGTGGGCGGTGGGTAGTGGGGAGGGAAACCCAGTTTTGCTTTGTAGCCCTTGATGGCCTCCAACTTGGAGCAATCCTCCTGCCTCTGCCTCTGAGTGGTGGCAGTATCCTGTAAAGGCTTTGCCTGTCCTTAGCCTCTGTCATAAACAACTGTGGTGTTGAGAACTTCTAATCCATATAGAATCTCTGATACGAGAGGATTGCCATGAGTTCCAAACCACCCTGGCCTACAGAATAAGACTATTTAAAAAAATCATGGCTAAAGAGGTGGCTCAGCTGGCAAGAACATTATTGCTCTTCCAGAAGACCCAGGTTTGATCCCAGTACCCGCATGGTGGCTTGTAACCATCTATGCTTCCAGTTTCATGGAACCCAAGGCCCTCGTCTGCTCTCTGTAGGCATCAGGAATGTACACATAGATACATGCAGGCATATGCCGGCTACTTTTATATCAACCTGACACAGTTGGAGTCATTTTGAAAGAGAGAGTCTCAGTGGAGAAAACACCTTCACCAGATCGACCTGTGGGTAAGACTTTGTGCATTTTTTGATGTGAGAGGAACCAGCTCACCGTAGGAAATGCCACCTCTAGACAGGTGGTCCTGGGTTGTATAAGCAAACAGATTGACGGAACTGGAGAGATGGCTCAGTGGTTAGGAGCACTGGCTGCTCTTCCAGAGGACCCTGGTTCAATTCCCAACACCCACATGGCAGCTCACAACTGTCTGTAACTCTGGCTCCAGGGGAACCAACACTAATGGACATAAAACAAAAATAAATAATTTTTTAAAAAAGAAATAAAGAAAGAAAGAAAGAAATCAGATTGAGTAAGCCAAGAGGAGCAAGCAGTGATCCACGGCTTTTGTTCAGTTCCTGCCTCCAGTTCCTGCCTTGCTTTCCTCGGTGCCAAGCCTTGACCTGAGAAGTTGTAAAGCTGAAATCAACCCTTTTCTTTCCAAGGTGCTTTGGCCGTGATATTTTATCACACAATAGAAACCCTAACTAAGATAGAAGTCTGTGCCGGGTTCAAGGGCATGCCTGGGACTTGTGTTTGGGGAAGAACGGTGGTGGCATTTGGACTTTGGGCTGAGGAAGCTGTTGAATGCTCAGAGCTCAGTGGGCTGTTAGGCAGGAACTTGGAAGCTAACCATGTTGAAAGCAAGGCAGACTATACACATCTGGTTTAGGCAGTGGTGGCACACGCCTTCAATCCCAGCACTCAGGAGGCAGAGGCCAGCCTGGTCTACAGAGTGAGTTTCAGGAGAGCCACACAGAGAAGAAACCCTGTCTCAAAAAGCCAAACCAAGCCAAAACAAAACAAGAAAGTCTGTCAAGGTAATTTATGTGATAAATTAAGAACCTTGAAGCTTCGCTTTGCTGAGACAATGAATGCTGGTTAGCTGGAGCCGAGAAACTAGCAGTAACTGAAAAGACACCAGGGTCCAGCATGGTAGTGTATACCTTTAATCCCAGCGGAGACTGAGTATCACGCAGGCAGATCACAGCAAATTCAATGCCAGCCTGGTCTATATAGAGAGTTCCAGACCCTATTAAAGATGAGGAAGAGGAGGAAAAAGAGGAGGAAGAAGAAGAGAAAGAAACAGCATCCCTGGGGTGAAATCTTCTGGGAAATGCTTCCTCAGGTTCAACACATAGAAGCTGTGGTCCAGAGGGATGTGCGGATGTACCTTGTGCTGCTCACCAGACTTAGCCATGTGGTGCTGGTTTTAAAGGCAATGAGGAGTCGCGAGGCTGCGGCGAGGCTCTGGGAGCAGCTGGAGGAGGCTACTGGTGAAGCTGCAGCCTCAGTTGCGCTCCAAGCCCCAGGACTGAAGGGGTCATGGAGAGAACTGAGACTTGGCTTCATGTGACAGGGGCAGGGTTCCTGAGAAAGCGCCCAGAAGAGGCTATATTGGTAAAGAGGTAGCCCAGTTGCGGAGACCCAGCATTTTGGAGGTGCTAATGCCAAGGAATGACCACCAAGGGCCGACCAGAGCCGAGCAGCCGGAGAGCGCGAGCTTAGGTGAGCCATGTGTGCTGCGCAAGGCCTCGGGAGCCGAGACTGTGGGTCCCGGACCTCTAGCTCTGACTGCC
>NW_004949112.1:2766278-2767403 GCF_000317375.1 Microtus ochrogaster
GGAGCCGAGACTGTGGGTCCCGGACCTCTAGCTCTGACTGCCTCGGGAGCCGAGACTGTGGGTCCCGGACCTCTAGCTCTGACTGCCTCCGGAGCCGAGACTGTGGGCTCCTCCCTCTTGGAACAAGAAAATAGTTCACTTGTTTTGATTTAACAGATGCCCACAGTTGAGACTTTGGACTTCTAAAGAAACTTTGGAATTGTAGGAGGCTGGGTATTTTAGAGACTACGATTATTCCAGAGAGACTGGAACTTTGAGGGAGACTCTGGGTAATTTTCGAAGACTGAATTTTTTGTTTTTTGTTTGTTTTTGTTTTTCGAGACAAGGTTTTCTCTGTGTAGGCCTGGTTGTCCTGTCTACTCATTCTATAGACCAGGCTGACCTCAAGCTCACAGAGATCCGCCTGCCTGTGCCTCCCGTGTGCTGGGATTTAAGGCTTGCGCCACCACCCCGGAAGACTAAACTTTTAAAGAGTTTGAATTTTTGAAGACTGGGACTTTTAAAAGTTAGAATGTTTTATCCTGCGATATTAGCATTAATATGAGCTCTTGGGAAGTGGACAGGAAAGGAAAGGTTGTGGTTTAACACTGATACGTTTTGTGTCGACCTGAGGAGTCAGTTGTGCTGGATAGTTTTATGTCACCTTGACAGAAGCTAGACTTATTTTGGAAGGGAGAAGCTCGGCTAAGAAAGCACCCGACCCCCCAGACTGGCCTGCGCTGCATTTTCTTGATTGATGGTGAGCATGGAAGAGCCCAGTGCCCGTGGGAGGTGCCGTCTCTGGTCATGTGGTCAAGCTAGTAAGCAGAATTCCTTCAGGGACTCCCGTCACTCTGCCCTGACCTCCCTCAGTGAAAGCCGCTGGACAAATGAACGGGTGGGGCCTCTTTAAGATCCCATGTAAACACTGGTTAAACATATGCTGAACTTGGCCTTTGAACAGGGGCCTTTGCTCAAGGCCTGACCAAAAGGCTGGCTCAAATGTAGGTCTCCAGGGTTGGAGAGATGGCTCAGAGGTTAAGAGCATTGCCTGCTCTTCCAAAGATCCTGAGTTCAATTCCCAGCAACCACATGGTGGCTCACAACCATCTGTAATGAGGTCTGGTGCCCTCTTCTGGCCTGCAG
>NW_004949112.1:2767774-2769850 GCF_000317375.1 Microtus ochrogaster
TGAGACATCTGTATGAACCCTCTCAGAAGGAAGGGAGGGAGGGAGGGAGGGAGGGAGGGAGAGAGAGAGAGAGAGAGAGAGAGAGAGAGAGAGAGAGAGAGAAGAAATCAGCATCAGCACTGGTGAGATGGCTCAGAGGGCAAAGGTCCTGCTGCCAAGTCTCATGACCTAAGCTCAATCCTAGGACCTGTAAGGCAGGAGAGAACCTGTTCCTGAAACATGTCCCCTGACTTCCACACAAGTGCTGTGAATACACACAAACTCCACAACACAATAAACAGATTTTTTAAAAAAAAAAGCAAACAAAACCCAAAGCAGGTTAATGGAGCCAGGCGTGGTAGCCCTCTGGCCATTGCTCACCCTGGCACCCCACCCAGTCCCGTGAAGAGGCCTGGAGAGGCCCAGAGTGTCTTGAGCCTGACAGAAATGCTTTCTGGAAAGGTGCCCCCATCAAAAGCTGGGAGGTGGTAAAAGCAAACAAGGGGAGAAGTTGGGAGAAGAATCAGAGACAAGGTGTTGGGGGTCGCTCATGGGGAGCGACAGGCATGCTCAGAAGTGAGAATCTGGGATATCGAAGTTTCCAGACCACAGACACGGTCTTCAAGAATGGAGGGAAAGTCAGAGGGCCTGAGTCTTAAAGCCAGACCACCAGGGCTCAGGTCCAAGGAACCTCCTCACAAAATGTATCCTGATTGGATAAGGAGAGGTCTCCAGTCCTGGTCCTTGGGACCAGAGTTGTTTTGCCTTGTGGTGCTGGGCATTGAATGGAGGCCCTGGTGTCTCCTAGACACGTATGTCACCGCTGAACCACCTCCCTAGCTCTTGGTGTCTGGACACAGTGTCTCTATACCCTTGAACTCAACTTCCTACCTCAGCTTCCCCGAATGCTGGGCCACTCCACCCCACCTAGCCAAATGAATATCTTGGATTTAAAACTTGGCCCATACCTTGGCCCATAACTTTAATCTCAGCACTTGAGAGATAGAGGCAGAAGGAGCTCTATGAGTTCAAGGCCAGCCTGTTTTACAATAGTGAGTTCTAGTAGTAACACCCTGTCTTTAAGAAAAACGTGGGGGGCAGCCGGGTGGTGGTGGAGCGTACCCACAGTCCCAGCACTCGGGAGGCAGAGACAGGCGGATCTCTGTGAGTTCGAGGCCAGCCTGGTCTACAGATCAAGCTCCAGGACAGGCTCCAAAGCTACAGAGGAACCTTGTGTTGAAAAACAAGCAAGCAAACAAGAAATGTGGCACTGTGGCTAAGGATGTGGCTGAGTGGGTACCGTTCTTGCATAGCACAAACCCCCAGGTTCCCTTCCCGGAACTTCCAGCACTGGGGATGTGGAAGCAACAGAACCCGGAGTTCAACATGGGGAGTTTGAGGTCAGCCTGGGCTACATGAGAGCCAGTCTGGACAAAAACAAACCGAACAAATAAAAAATGTGGGGTATTAGGAAATATGCTAAATTTCTCAGTGAAGACCGCAGTTTGAGAGTTGAGAAACAGAGTCTTTAAGATGGACCAGGGGACAAGGAAGCTGGCCGCCAGATCTCACAACCTGAATCTGAGCTGGATTCACAGGACCTATTCGTTGTCCCTAACCTCCCTGCACACGCCACCACAGACAGACAGACACACACACACACACACACCCACACACACAAGTTTAAAAAGGAGAAAAGTCTGGGAACTTTGAGAAAAAGAATTCGGATTCTTGGTGCACCCAGGCCAAAGGGCAAGTGGTAGGAATCTGTCAGGAGTGAGGTGGGAGGGGGTCTCCATACCGGATCAGCGTGGCCCCTGCAGGCTCCAAACTCCCCAGTAACAGCAGGCACAGTAGCATCCACGGCGGCGACATCTCTGGGCACTGAGACTGGCTAGGCCAAGATGTCCTGCGGCCCCTTCCTTCCTCTTGAGACTCCACCCTGTCCACCCTGTCCACGCCCCACCACCTGCTGGAACACAGACGTGATCCCGTGTGAGGTGTGTGTGTGTGTGTGTGTGTGTGTGTGTGTGTGTGTGTGTGTCAGAACCTGATTATTTAAGATGTGTGCTGTTTGACTTGTACTTTTGGAAGGAG
>NW_004949112.1:2770235-2770855 GCF_000317375.1 Microtus ochrogaster
CCACATACCTCAGAAAAGGACAACTTGTAGGTGTCAGTTCCCTCCTTCCACATGGTGGGTCCAGGGATCAAACCCAGATCCACAGGTCTTGTGGCAAGAGTCTTTACCTGCTCAGTCATCTCCCCAGCCGTCTTTATTTTTGAAACAAGATCCCATTATGTTGCTAAGCTCAAGTGATTCTCTTGTCAGTAGAGCAGGTGCTCTCTAGAGCAGTGGTCCTCAACCCCGGCATTGCAATCCTCTGGGGGTCGCACATCAGAAATTTATGTTATGATTTGTAACAGTAGCAAAATCACAGCTATGGAGTAGCAACAAAGTAATTGTAAGGTGGAGATCAGCACTAGGAAGGTTGAGAACCACAGCTGTAGAGTCTCTGGACTGAAAATGCATTCAGCAGGACTTGGGAGATACACTTGCAATCCAGGTGTGAGGACCTGAGTTCCTCCCCACACTGGGCTGTGGAGCAATTCTGGCCCTGGGGAACACAACTAGGTCCATGGGGAATACAGCTAGACATGGGGGGTCTGGGGAACACAGCTAGACATGGGGGCCCTGGGGAATACAGCTAGACATGGGGGTCCTGGGGAACACAGCTAGACATGGGGGTCCTGGGGAACACA
>NW_004949112.1:2770955-2772136 GCF_000317375.1 Microtus ochrogaster
AACACAACTAGACTTGGGGACCCTGGGGAATACAGCTAGACATGGGGGTCCTGGGGAACACAGCTAGACATGGGGGTCCTGGGGAACACAGCTAGACATGGGGGTCCTGGGGAACACAGCTAGACATGGGGGGGGGGGGCTTGCTGACCATCCAATCTAGCCGATCAATGAACTCTAGGTTAGTGAGGGAATCCTGTCTCAAAAACCAAGGTGAAGAGTGACAGAGGGAGCCTTCTGACAAGACCGCTGGCCTCCATACGCACGTGCACAGGACACCTAGCACAGGGGCGCCTGCCTGCCGGTAACCCTGACAACTGGGAGGTGGAGGCAAAAACAATTAGTAGTTGAAGGTCATCTGTGGCTAAATTTAAGTTCAGCCTGGGCTACATGAGAACTATCTCAGAAGAAAATTGATCTTGGAGGCAAATGCTTATAATTGTAGTAACTGGAAGGCTGAGGCAGTAGAATCGTGAGTTCAAATCCTCTCTGTGAGGAAAAACAGAGAGAAAAAGTGAAAAGAAGTGACAGAGAGAGAGGAGTTAGGAGGGAGGCTAGTCAGGCTTAGGGGAGGAGTTGGAAGGGAGGCTAGTCAGATTTAGGGGAGGAGTTAGGGGAGGAGTTAGGAGGGAGGCTAGTCAGGTTTAGGGGAGGAGTTAGGGGAGGAGTTAGGAGGGAGGCTAGGCAGGGTTAGGGGAGGAATTAGGGGAGGGTTAGGAGGGAGGCTAGTCAGGCTTAGAGGAGGAGTTAGGAGGGAGGCTAGCCAAGCTTAGAGGCACAGCCCTGCCATCCCAGCTACTTGAGAGGCTAAGGCAGGAGGATGGCAAGTTCAAGGTTAGCCTTGGCTACAGAGTGAGTTTAAAGCCAGCCTGGACAATTTAGCGAGAACAGTCAAGCGTAGTGATGAATGCCTTTAATCCCGGCACTTGGAAGAAGAGGCAGGTGGATCTCTGTGAGTTCAAGGCCAGCCTGGTGTACTCATCAATTTTTATTATCTTGACTGAACAACAGTTCCCCTCATTCCAGGAAGTTATCTGTCCTCAGGCAAGTGGGCTTACAGGTTAGAGGTAGGTTTGTTTTGTAGACTTCTTTTTTTTTTTTTTTTTTTTGGCTTTTCGAGACAGGGTTTCTCTGTGGCTTTGGAGCCTGTCCTGGAACTAGCTCTGTAGACCAGGCTGGTCTCG
>NW_004949112.1:2774181-2776003 GCF_000317375.1 Microtus ochrogaster
AAAAAAAAAAAAAAAAGCCAGACAGGCTCCAGCCTTCAAGGACAGTTACCTGAGAATGCACTAGGTTGTGGGGCAGGGTAGGGAGGTGATCCCATCCCCAGATCTCTGGTTCAGAGCAAACTCCTTCAGTGGAGCTGTAAGAAACTCTGGGGAGGCCTTGGGGACAGCCCCTTGTAAGATGAGATGTCTTAGTCGCCTCAAAGCTGCATGAGGGCTCCAAGTATCCAACTGGCTGGCGTATCAGCATTGTAAGTGGGTACCACTCCCATGTGCCAGCAAGGTGAACAAGGTTGGGCTTTTGTGGGTAATGGTGGGGGAGCAAAATAACCATGGCTGTGCCATTCACCTGTGTCCCTGGGGTGACAAAAACGGCAGAAATTGAGATGGGGACTGAGACTTTATGGTAACTTTGGTGGTCAGTTTTAAATGAGAACGTGGCACAAGCTGGTACCAGCTGAGAAGTGATTCTTCATGAGGAACTGTCGAGATCAGGTTGACCTGTGATCTTGTTTGTATGTGGAGGGGTTGTTTTCTTGATTATATCAAGGTAAATTTGCAGAACCCAGTCCTGATGTGGGATTCCCCTCTGTATGCTATGAATACTATTAATAAAGAATCTGCTTTGGGCCTTTTGCAGCACAGAATAGGGCAAGGTGGGAATTCCAAGCAGACAGAGGAGGAGAGAGTAGGCAGAGTCAGGGAGAAGCTGTGTAACCACCCCTGCAGGAGACAGACGCTGGACGGAAATTTACCGCTAGGCCAAAGCACAAGGCGATATGCAGATTGATAGAGATAGGCTAATTTAAGATACAAGAGTTAGCCAGGAATATGCCTAAGCTAGTAGCGCAAGCAGTGTTTTAATTAACAGTTTCTGTGTGATTATTTCGGGTCTGGATGGCCAGGAACCAACGAGCGGCCTCTGCCTACACAGTCCCTTGTGGGTGACTTTCTGGACCGTGTAGGGCAGGAACCAAAGCCAAGTTCTCTCAACTTTTTCACACAGCTCCAAAAATCTACAGACTGTCCTTCTCACCATTTGCCAAGCACCTCCCCAATCATCCATTTTCTGAAACGTCTCAATTTTAAAATTCACCAGGCTACCCCAGGAAAGCCTGCTTGGATGGATCCAGGGTCCCGGCTTCTCTCAGCAGCCTCTGCCCTGACCCTCTCCAGCCCCTGGCTTCCCTTCCCTTCTCTCAGCTTCTGATTCCTATATAACGTCAGCTATTTTCACTACTTAGTCTCTTGGTCTCTGGGTCTTCGGCTCCTCTCCTGTCCCTCCCCTGTCTCTTCCTCTTTTGTCCCTCCCCCAACCCACCGCCCGGTTCAGTCTGGACTCTTCCAAGTGCCTCTGGCTGAATTCTCCCTCGTACCTGCAACAAAACTTCTTCTGAACCATGCCTTATTTTCCCCATTCAGCCGGGACCCTCACATCACTTCCCAGCCAAGAACTTTATGAAGTGTAGTCTGCAAATCATACCATGGCCACACGGTGGCAGCACGGACCTGTGTTTCTAAACGAGAGCCTTTTCGGCAGTATCTTGGACTTCAGCTGCTGGGTGGTACACCGACATCTGCAGCTTACCTGCTTGGGGCCCTAGCCAAACCCAGCGTTGGTAGTTTCTTCCTCTCTGATGGTATTGTCCAAGCCAGCTGGGAGAAAATGCTCTTTCTCATACAGCCGAGCAACTGGGACCAGATCACCAAGTCCTTAGAGCGACTGGGAATAGAACCTGGAACCAAGGGTATTTCTAGGCAGGTGCTCTACCTCTGAGCCACATCCTAAGCCCTCTTTTTACTGTTTTTTTTTTTTTTTTCGAGA
>NW_004949112.1:2776103-2777437 GCF_000317375.1 Microtus ochrogaster
TAGACCAGGCTGGTCTCGAACTCACAGAGATCCACCTGCCTCTGCCTCCCGAGTGCTGGGATTAAAGGCATGCGCCACCATCGCCCGGGGCCTCTTTTTACTGTTTTGAGACAGGTGCCATTAAGTTGCCCAGGCTCACTCGAACTAATTCTGTAAACCTGGCCGGCCTTGAACTGGCAATCCTCCTGCCTCCACCTGCTCTTGTTGCATGCTCTCTTACTCAAAGCCTCCACACACCCTAGCCTTCCTGGTGTTGGAAGGTACTAGAATTATTCCTGCCTCAGTACCTTTGTCCAGGCTGCTTCTTCTGGCTACAGCACCTCCCCCTCCCCCTCCTCCGTCATAGGTCATGTCCTCAAATCTTTGTCTTCTAGAAGTTCAGTGGATTTTACTTTCTGGTGCTGTGGTTGGAGCGCAGAGCCTGCGGCCTGCTAAGCAAACACTGTTGGCCCCACCCCAGCCTACTTGATGTGCAGTACCGGTACGGACCTAGGGACACAGTGCCACTTGAGGGACTTTCAGCCTCGTGACCCTGTGCACACAGTTTCAAATGTCACGTCTGCTGCATTTGTTTGTAACAAACTTTTACGGGCTGTTCTTATCTCAGGACTGGAGTTCTGATCTCTGCCCCACTTCAGGTGACTCCAGAATGCCTGTAGCCGCAGCTCCAACTCACTGAGGGTCCCTTGATGTCGCTACTCGGTTTGTTTGTTTATTTGTTTGGTTGGTTTGGTTTTCAAGACAGGGTTTCTCTGTAGCCCCGGCTGTCCTGAACTCACTCTGTAAACCAGGCTGGTCTCGAACTCACAGAGGTCTACCTGCCTCTACCTCCCAAGTGCTAGGATTAAAGGCATGTGCCACTACCACTACCCAGCTACTTTCCATTATTATTATTATTAATTTTTATTATTTATTTATGTGTGCATACATATGGCGCCCATGTGGCTGAGGACAACTTTACTTACAGTGGCCAACACCCCCATCCCCCATTTCCCCATCCCCTCCACTCCCTCCGCCCCTGCTGGGTTGGGTCTCAGAGAGGGAACTTAGGCTGCCAGCGGCTGAGCAACCTTCCCAGCTCATTCTAAGGAGAATCTGATGTTGGAACAATGTTGCAACAATCAAGCTGCTTTTTAAAATATTTTCTTCCTGGGGCTGGAGAGATGGCTCAGCAGTTAAGAGCACTGACTGCTCTTCCAGAGGCTCTGAGTTCAATTCCCAGCAACCACGAGGTGGCTCACAAGCACCTATGAGATCTGGTGCCCTCTTCTGGCCTACAGGCAGGATACTGTATAAATAAATAAATAAATAAATAAATAAATAAATAAATAAAC
>NW_004949112.1:2777777-2780325 GCF_000317375.1 Microtus ochrogaster
AATAAAAAAAATGGACTTCAGACCTAAACAGAGAACTCTCAACAGAGGAATCTAAAATGGCTGAAAGACACTTAAGGAAATGTTCAACATCCTTAGTCATCAGAGAAATGCAAATCAAAACAACTCTGAGATTTCATCTTAAACCTGTAAAAACGGCCAAGATCAAAAACACTGATGACAACTTATGCTGGAGAGGTTGTGGGGAAAAGGGAACACTTCTGCATTGCTGGTGGGAATGCAAGCTGAATGTCAGTGTGGTGATTTCTCAGAAAATTAGGAAACAACCTTCTTCAAAACCCTGTAATACCAGTTTTGGGTATATATCCAAAGGATGCTCAATCGTGCCACAAGGACATGTGCTCAACTATGTTCATAGCAGCTTTGTTTGTCATAACCAGAACCTGGAAACAACCTAAATGCCTCTCGACTGAAGACTGGATAAGAAAAATGTGGTACATTTATGCAATGGAGTATTACACAGCAGAAAAAAAAATGACAGTTTGAATTTTGCAGGAAAATTGATGGAACTTATTTTGAGTGAGATAACCCAGACCCAGAGAGACAATTATCACATGTACTCACTCATAGGTGGTTTTTAAACATAAAGCAAAGAAAGCCAGCTTACAAACAATAATCCCAGAGAACTTAGACAACAATACGGACACTAAGAGAGACTTACATAGATGTAATCTACATGGGAAGTAGAAAGTAGAAAAAGACAAGATCTCCTGAGTAAATTGGGAGCATGGAGACCTTGGGGGAAAGGGAGAGGCAGGGAGGGGAGCAGAGAAAAATGTAGAGCTCAATAAATATCAATAAAAAATATTTTCTTCCAGCTTCTTTTGTTCTTCCTCTGCAGAAAACAATTGCTTCTGCTCGCTTCCTGGGACACTTACTGTTCCATAAAATAAAATTTTGTCAGTTGTAGAGTCAGAAATAAGACCGGTTGGATGCCAGTCCTTCTAGCCTTGTGCACGCGGTCACACACACACACAGGCATGCACACACACACAAGCACAGAGAGAGAGAAAGAGAGCGAGAGAAAGAGAGAGAGTTTTTTTTTTTTTTTATTGTTGCTCTCTTCAGAAGGTGTCTCTTGTAGCCCAGGGTGGCCTAGAACTCCTAGCTATAGGATTGTGGCATCAGACCCCACTTAAAACTCTTTGTATTTTTGTAGTTTGCCCTTTGATACACATCTTACCAGGAAGAGCAAATTAAAACCATAGTGAAGTCTGACTTGGCATTCGGTGCATGGGTAAGGGAAAAAGGATAATGACATATGCCGGCAGATGTGGGGAAATCGGAGCAACGTTGCCCTCCTATCAGGAGGGGGAGGCATAAGGCTCACTTGTCTCCTGGATTTCAGGGCCATTTGATGCAAGACATCAGCTTATGGTGCATAACTCGAATCTCAACACTGACCTCACTAGGCAGGAGGAGCATGCCTTCAGTGCCACCTTAAACTTTTTAAAATGGTATTATTTTTTCACGTGTGTGGGTATTTTGCCTGCATATGTGAGAGTGTATGTGCCTGGTGCCTGCAGAGGCCGGAGAGGGCACTGGATCCCCTGGGACTGCAGTTACAGATGGTTTCCAGCTGCTATGTGGATACTGGGGAATTGAGCCTGGGTCCTCTGTAAAAGCAGTCAGTGCTCTTACCTGTTCTCATCTTTCCAAGTTTAGGCTTGTGAGACCCTGTTTCAGAACAAAATAAAATGAACAACTTTTGTACATCAGCGTATAATGCTAAGGATGGCCCAGGACACACCAAGGCCAAGTTCTCAGCACAAAGGAGATTTGTCTACTCCAGAGGAACAAAAGGCAGGAAATAAGGGACAAAGACACAGGAGACAGAGGACAAGGGACAGGGAGAAAAGAACAAGGGAAGGGGGGGGATATTTGCCCAGAGGGACAAAGTACTGCCTCTAGATAGAGAAGAAACAGACTCATCCCATAGGCAAATGGCAGTTTATAAAGATAAGAGGGGAACCCCTGTGTTAGGATAAGTTGGTTAATTTTGATTGGGCATGTTAACTAGGGCATTGAAGGGGGTTTTGATTGCTGAACTTCAGTACTTTGACAGCTGAACCTTGGTAGTCAGCATCTGAAGGAAGAAATGGCTAAGCAAGGGGGTAGACCTTGAGGGAATGTTTAGCAAAGAAGAGGGGGTGGGTGAAGGGCAGAGCCTTGTTTGCTGTGCTCAGGGTGGCTGGAGTTCTTCATCCCCACATTTCCAATTGATTATTGGGTCACTGGTTGTGGGGAAAGTGGGTGTTGTTCTCTCTGCTTCCTGCTGACATTTGGGGCAGTGTTGTTAGGGACCCAAGGAAGATTTGTTATTGGTCAAGGTTGAGAAGAGCAGGCTGTGTCAGTCAGTGTCCAGGTTCTGCAAGTTCATCCCAGCCTAGGGAAGTGTAGTCTATGAGGCTAGACCAGGATGTAGATTTTGAGGAAACAGCTGGAGTCTGGAGCTGGTGCTGGAGCTGGAGCAGGAACTGGAGCTGGAGTCTGGTGCTGGAGCTGGAGCAGGAGCTGGAGCTGGAGCTGG
>NW_004949112.1:2782246-2785554 GCF_000317375.1 Microtus ochrogaster
TGGAGCTGGAGCAGGAACTAGAGTCTGGAATCTGGAGTCTGGAGCTGGAGTCTGGAGCTGGAGCTAGAGCTGGTGCTAGAGCAGGAGTCTGGAGCGGGAGCAGGAGCTGGAGCAGCAACTGGAGTCTGGAGTCTGGAGCAGGAGCTGAAGCAGGAACTAGAGGAGGAGCTGGAGCAGGAGCTGGAGTCTGGAGCTGACATACAGTCTACTGGGACAGACAGAATAGGGACAGAGGTAAAGTTAAGGAGTTTAGGGGAAAATATTTTATCTTGGGTGTACATTTGACACTGTTAGGCCCATGGTCCTGGTACTTGAGGAGTCCCTAGATCAGGTTCCATCCTCAGGAATAGGCAATAGGCAGGAAAACTTAGGTGGTTGGTTGGCAGGAGTACTTATCTGGAGTCTGTCTGAGAGTCCTTGAGAGGAGCCAGGGAAATTTAGATTGGTTATATAAGGTTATTTGGGGAGCAGCGACTGGTTGTATTTAGGGGAATACAGTTTGAGGGGCTTCCATTCATTACATCAGAATAGTCTTTCCTGGGGTGTCCAGGTAGGTTTTGAAATTGAGACATTTTAGGGACATGGATGATGGGAGAGGCTCTTGGCAAACAGTGATAGGCACAGTCTGTAACAGATTTTGAGGACTGGTGTGGAAAGATTGAGAGAACTTGGCTTTGGTTCCCAAAGGGGGACGGGGATGGTCAAGGGAACAAGCAGTCAGTAGCTGGGACGGCGCGGAGGGTGGGCACAGAGAACGCTGAAGCCATGGGGGGCTTTATGGGAGGGAACGTTGAGAAAGAGCAGGTTCTGAACACAGTGAAATGTATTGGTGTGTTATTTGTGTCTTAAAAAATAAATTTAATAAATAAAACTTGTCTGAAGGTCAGTGCAAAACAGCCACGCAGGCCAAGGAGTGGTGGCCCACACCTGTAATCCCATCAGCCACGCTGTTAGCCTTAGAGGCTGGGCGGTGGTGGTGCACACCTTTAATCCCAGCACTAGCGAAGACTGAGTGGAGGAGACAGGAACTGCTCCTTCAGTATGCAGATCTCAAGAGGTAAGAGCTCTCTAGCGGTTTCATTGCCTTTGCTTTTCTGATCTTCACGTTGAACCCCAATATCTGTCTCTGAGTTTTTATGAATTGTTCTCCAAATATTCCATGTTGGAGGAGGGTTAAGTTTGTTGTTATCTGGATTATGCAGAAAGGTGGCCTGGAGGGAAGTGGGGTGAATCTGGCTTGAAAGCTGTAGGCAGAAGTAGCTAGAGGACACTCTTGTGTGGGAGGGGCGGCAAGGAGGTCTTTGACAGTTTCCAGACAGGAGAGAAGAGGATCTGGGGAGCGCTGAAGCAGAGGGATGAGTGTGGAGGAGTGTGGAGGACAGGCAAGGAGCGGGAGGAGGTTTTTTAAAATTTATTTTTTAATATTTATTTATTATGTATACAATACTCTGTGTATATGCCCACAGGCCAGAAGAGGGCACCAGACCCCATTACAGATGGTTGTGAGCCACCATGTGGTTGCTGGGAATTGAACTCAGGACCTTTGGAAGAGCAGGCAATGCTCTTAACCACTGAGCCATCTCTCCAGCCCAGCGGGAGGAGTTTTTGATAAGGGAATTTTGGAGGGATAGACTCCGAGGCGACGGAAGAAATTGGGGATCCATTGGAAGCTAGGAGTTGAGGGAGCTAGAGGTGGGACTAGATTGTTGGAGGGATCTCGGGGTTTGTTTACGATTGAGGTGTAACTGCAGTAAGTGTGGAAACAAGGAGGCCGGTTGGAGACGGTACTCTCAAGAGTTTTGGAGAGGTAATATTGGGGGCCACCATTTTGGGGTGACTTCTGCGGTGATCCTAGCCGTGGCGAGCTTGCACGTCCCAGGGTGGGAGCGTGAGGGTTAGAAAAGCCTTCAGTAGGAGGAACAGAGACAAGAAAGAACCACTAAGAGGTAGGATAGTAATCAGAGGGCAGCTCAGCAAATGCGGAACTCTGCAGTTCCTTCCCCACACACTTTTATACCCCAGACAACAGGGAAGAAGACGACAGAACAGGCGACACTGAGCAGCTAGAACAGTTTTTGCTTCAATACTTTGAGATATAAAGTCATTAGCATTCCGTTGTTTAGGCAGTGAACCCACCTACTGCCAAGCAACCTGAGAAGGCTGTCGCTCCCAAGGTCAAACCCTCTATCTGTAAATAAGGGGCGGAAGTACGCTTGAAAGTCCTGACCATTGGTCAAGGATCTACCTGTGCGGGCCATCTTAGTATCAAAATGACCAAGTAACCACACCGTAGGTCTGGACATGCAGGCCACACTTGTTGCCAACAATTGAACAAGCTAAAACTCTCCGATCTTCAGATAAAGTAGAAATAGGCTCCCAGATTTTGGGTCTCTACAGGTTAAGTGACAGGGGCAAAGGTCAGTCCTAGGAAGTGTCTGTATTTGGGAGGTATGAGGATGGATCTGGGAGGCAGAGGACCGGGGCAGAAAAGACAGCAATTTAAGTTTGAGGAATTGTTTGTGGGTGGGAGGAAAGTGGTCAGGAGAAGCCCAGAAGCTGGTTGCTATAGGAATATACCAGCGGTGAGTATCTAAGGACCGTGAGTGGAAGAGGCGGGTTGAGGACAGAGATGAGGAGCAAAGATGGCCAGGTGTTGAGAGAGAATCTTAGGTGACTTGGGTAACCCTGGAGCTGAGGAAACTGAGGTGGCGTGAGGTGGTGTCAGGTTGGCTCTCAGAGAGGGAGGGACTGAAGCAGGCAGCAGGGAAAAGGGGGGCAAGCCAGGCCCATACGGTCTAGAAAGGGGCATATGGAGGTGACCATATGGTGGAGAAGGATAATGGCAGTGTTAACCAAGTGCAGGTCTTGGATTAGGTGGGAGGTTCCACTAGGTTTTGGTTTTTGGCTGTCAATATAAGTGAGGCATAAAAACTGCTTGGGTTAAGGGACTGAATGATGGGTTTGAAGCCTAGGCCGGTGAAGGGCATGGGTGTTGGGTTTGGAGATGCAGGCAGAGGGTCTGCAGGTGTCATAGAGAGGGAGAGGTTCATGATGTGCAGTAAGAAATGGAGATATGGTACCCATACGGTGGTACTCCACACAGTGGTACCCCATATGGTGGTACCCCATACGGTGGTACCCCATACAGTGGTACCCCATACGGTGGTACCCCATACAGTGGTACCCCATACGGTGGTACCCCATACGGTGGTACTCCACACGGTGGTACCCCATACGGTGGTACCCCACACAGTGGTACCCCATATGGTGGTACTCCACACAGTGGTACCCCATACGGTGGTACCCCA
>NW_004949112.1:2788002-2816773 GCF_000317375.1 Microtus ochrogaster
GAGCAGGGGGAGTCTGGAGGGGTGGGTCAGGGTTGTGTATTGGAGCATGCCCTGTGTAAGGAGCTGGAGGCACCGAGAGGAGTTCTTAGACTTGTCTTGACTTATTTCTCGGACTTACATACGTTCTCAGATCTCATAACTTAAGCTTTTGTATTTTAGACTTTATATACTTTAGATGACTTTCTTAGACCTGCACAATTTGTATCTCATTTTTCCTTGACCTAGATAACTTGTCTATTTCTCATGACGTTTAGAAACTCCAAATCTCTTAGAGCGCGAAGGCTGTCGGCGCGAAGGCTGTCGGCGCGAAGGCTGTCGGCGCGAAGGCTGTCGGCGCGAAGGCTGTCGGCGCGAAGGCTGTCGGCGCGAAGGCTGTCGGGACGCCAAACTGTACACATGGGATAGACTGACCAGAAAGCTGGGTGTTTGTAAAATACTTAGCCTTCAACATCATCAGAGATCGAGAAGGACAAATCTGACTGTTTTTTTGTTTTGTTTTTTTCAAGATAGAGTTTCTGTAGTTTGGAGCCTGTCCTGGAACTCCCTATGTAGACCAAGCTGGCCTCAAACTCAAAAAGATCCACCCGCCTCTGCCTCCAGAGTGCTGGGATTAAAGGGGTGCATCACCACTGTCCAGCTGAAAAGGACATATTTGAGTAAGAAGTATAATTTAAGTGGTTTTTGTATCAATTAAATTGACAGTTGTTCACGAGGTTCATTGTGGTCGATCTCTGGCTTTCAACATTTCACCTCCAGTGTCCTCCAGCCTCTCCAGTGCTGTCTGCCCAGAGGACAGCAGTCAACCCAAACACGTCCACAGTTTCTTCTTACTCTATGACTGCCTGGGTGGCCGGTGACTGCCCCTGGCATCTTTCTCTCTTTCTCCTTTTCTCACTTCTTGTTTTTCTCTCAGGCCTAGATTTCTCTCCTATTTATTTTCCTGCCTACCAGCCCCGCCTATCCCTCTCTCCTGCCTTGCTATTGGTTGTTCAGCTCTTTTTTAAAATATTTATTTATTTATTTATTTATTATGTATACAATATTCTGTCTGTGTGTATGTCTGCACGCCAGAAGCGGGCACCAGACCTCATTACAGATGGTTTGTGAGCCACCATGTGGTTGCCGGGAATTGAACTCAGGACCTTTGGAAGAGCAGGCAATGCTCTTAATCTCTGAGCCATCTCTCCAGCCCCCAGTTGTTCAGCTCTTTATTAGACCAACTAGGTATTTTAAATAGGCAGAGTAACACAGTTTCACAGAGTTAAACAAATGTAACATAAAAGAATGCAACACATCTTTGCATCATTAAACAAATATTCCATAGCATAAATGATTGTAACACATCTTTTTTTTCTTCTTTTTTTAAATATTTATTTTATTTTATTTTATTTATTTATTATGTATACAATATTCTGTCTGTGTGTATGTCTGCACGCCAGAAGCGGGCACCAGACCTCATTACAGATGGTTTGTGAGCCACCATGTGGTTGCCGGGAATTGAACTCAGGACCTTTGGAAGAGCAGGCAATGCTCTTAACCACTGAGTCATCTCTCCAGCCCAATTGTAACACATCTTAAACTAATATTTCACAGCATATATGGGCTAGTTAGGATCTCAACAGAGGCCAAGGCTCAGTTTACCCTCAGGCAGTACCTGTTTCCTAGAAAGACCACAAACTGAGACCACCCAGCCAGCACCCAGCAACAGACCATCCAAAGGAAATTCCTAAGGCTCCAACCACTGTAGACAGGACCACCTGCCAGCACACACCCATCACTTTTCACCAGGACACCCTAGACAAATGTCAGCTAATCAGGAGTCCTGAACCTTAGAAGTCCCTCACCCTAAGCTCTGCTATTATAAAAAACCCTACCCCAACTGAGCTTGGGGCTGTCTGATCACGCCAATACATTGGACGTGTGGAGGGTCTGAGTTCGAACTTGAATAAGAATAAAGGCTCTTTGCTTTTACATTCAGGACTCAGTCTCCTATTGGTTTTTGGGATGCTGATATCTGGGCATAACATGTGCCTCAGTTTATCTAAATAACTGAAGTTTTAAAAATATTTATTTATTTATTATGGATACAATATTCTGTTTGTGTGTATGCCTGAAGGCCAGAAGAGGGCACCAGACCTCATTACAGATGGTTGTGAGCCACCATGTGGTTGCTGGGAATCGAACTCGGGTCCTTTGGAAGAGCACGCAATGCTCTTAACCGCTGAGCCATCTCTCCAGCATAACTGAAGCTTTAAAAAGTGAGCAAAGGCAAACAGGCCTGACAAATAGTATTGTGAACCTGAGTAGAGCTTAGGAATTTACTATAATATAAAATCTGTTTGCAGTCCAAGGAGAGAGAATAATGTAGCTATAAGGGCATAAAGAGGCTGCAGAACTTCCAGGAGAAAGCCTAGGGACCAGAGGGACATCACAGAGACCCAGAAAGACCTAAGGGGCTACAGGACTGAGCAGACAGCTCCTGCGGGCAGGGAGGAGAGGGGCAAGGAAGCCCAAACACAGGCCTAAAGGAGCTTTTCTTTCATTTTTTTTCTCTCTTCTTCCTTCCTTCCTTCCTTCCTTCCTTCCTTCCTTCCTTCCTTCCTTCCTTCCTTTCTTATTTTATGTTTTTTTGTCTTTGGTTTTTCGAGACAGGGTTTCTCTGTGGTTTTGGTTCCTGTCCTGGAACTAGCTCTGTAGACCAGGCTGGCCTCGAACTCACAGAGATCCACCTGCCTCTGCCTCCTGAGTGCTGGGATTAAAGACGTGCGCCACCACTGCCCAGCATAGAAGCTGCAGTTCTTAGTAAGAGCTGAGAGAAACCTAGAGAGACAGGGGCGTGAGGGACAAATACGTCTCTGTGCTGAGAACCTGGCCTTGGTGTCCTGGGCCTTGCTTCCTTTCTGCGTTCGTTGCAGTTGCCTTTAGTAGAAATCACCCAAATGGTGGCCAGTGGTAAATAAATGGCGTGTAGTATATCCGTACAATAAACACGCAACCACAAACATACAAAAAGACTGATACGTGGGCAACATAGATGAACCTTGAAAATAGTACACGGAACAAACAATGCCAGTCACAGAGAATAAGTTCTAGGATTCTACTTTCAGTACATTTCCAGAATGGCCATACCCTATGGAGACAGAAGGTTGATTGATGGTTGGTTGCCTAGCGACCAGTGTGGGACAGGAGAACTGAGTTCAACTGCTAATGGCTGGATTATTTTGTGGGGTGAACAAAAATGTTCTAAAATTTATTATAGAAAAGGATGCAAAACCTGGTGAAAACTCTTTAAATAAAGTTGCATTTTTGGGGGGTTGGAGAGATAGTTCAGCGGTTAAGAGCACTGCCTGCTCTTCCAAAGGTCCTGAGTTCAATTCCCGGCAACCACATGGTGGCTGACAACCATCTGAAATGAGGTCTGGTGCCCTCCTCTGGCCTGCAGACATACACACAGACAGAATATTGTATACATAATAAATAAATAAATATTTTTTTAAAAAGTTGCATTTTTGGTAAAATTCAAAATAGGTCAACTGTCCAGTGAGGAAAATCTCAACAAAACCATTAACAAAAATAAAGGTGTATTAGATGTGTTATGGGACCGGAACCGTGCATAAGGAGACTCGGATAAAAAGCTGGACTGGCTAGGTGCACAACCAGGGACCCCAAGGCCACTGGCCCCCAAAACTACTAACAGAGAGGACCTTGTTCTCCACTGCCTGATTCTGTTTTTGTCCCTCTGGTCTGTTGCCTCCTGTTATTTCTCCTTCTCAGTGGATATGAAAGCCCAGGAACAGGGGTGGACAGATGACTCAGGGGTAAAGGGCACTAGCTGACTCTTCTTACAGAGGACCCAAGATTTGATTGATAGCACCCATACGGTGGCTCACTATCTATGACTTCAGTTCCAGGGGGATCTGATGCCTTCTTCTGGCCTCCACGGGCACAAGGCATACAGGTGGTACATAGAACTACATACAGGCAAAACACTCAGCAATACATTAAATAAATAATATTTTTTAAAAAAGTATATGTAGGCAAGCATAACACACACACACACACACACACACACACACACACACACACACACACATACATTTAAGAAAAATGTCCAGGATTCTCAAGCCCTGCAGTTTCTGATGCTTAGAACCAAA
The DNA here is from genome assembly GCF_000317375.1 of Microtus ochrogaster. Taxonomy (NCBI): domain Eukaryota; kingdom Metazoa; phylum Chordata; class Mammalia; order Rodentia; family Cricetidae; genus Microtus; species Microtus ochrogaster. Next base: position 2,792,157 of record NW_004949112.1, read on the forward strand.
ACTTCCCCCAAGACCAAGAGGGGAGATTAATATCTGTAATTCCAGCTCTCAGGAGGCTGAGGCAGGACAGAGTTGGAGAGCTGCCTGGGTCTGCATAGTAACACCTTGTTACAAAACAAAACACACCTATCACTCAAGTATAAAAGATTCCAGTAGGAGCTGGCAGAACCAGCTCTTAGGTAATGATGGACCAACCCACAGCCTGGCCTGGCCAGAGCCAACACAGGCCATCAGTATGGGAAGTCAGTTTTCTTCAGCTACCAGACCTACTAGCTTCCCAGCACGGGCACACTGCAGTGACCTCAACACTCATGCAATCACTCGCCCGTCATGGTAATGACAGAGCAGACTACAGAAGTGCACGGGACACACATGCTGGGATAAACAGTGGTTGGGTCCTTTGATCTGGGGTGGTGGTGTCCTCCTTTCCCTGTCTCAGAGGGCCCAGGGAACCAGCGCAACCCCAGACAAGGGGTCTTGGAGAACACTAAGTCATATAGGTTTGGGTGGGGGTGGGAGCAACCCTGAATCTTGATCCAACTAAGTGAATTCAAACAGCATGTGGCAGTTTACTAATATAATGAATATTAAATACATCTGTGGGGCTAGAGAGACAGCTGAATAGTTATGAGCACTGAGTGCTCTTCCATAGTACCTGGGTTCAATTTTTAGCACCTGTATGGCAGCTGATAAGTGTCTGTAAATTCATGTCTTGGGTGATCTGACACCTTCACACCGTTGCACATAAAATAAAGTTAAATAAGTCATAGAAAATTCTTTTTTGGGGGGGGGGGTTCGAGACAGGGTTTCTCTGTAGCTTTGGTGCCGGTCCCAGAAGTAGCTCTTGTAGACCAGGCTGGCCGCAAACTGCACACATAAACACACATACATATATATGTGTGTATATATATTGAATTAAAAAACTGAGGACAGGCCGGGCGGTGGTGGCGCACGCCTTTAATCCCAGCACTCGGGAGGCAGAGGCAGGCGGATCTCTGTGAGTTCGAGACCAGCCTGGTCTACAAGAGCTAGTTCCAGGACAGGCTCCAAAACCACAGAGAAACCCTGTCTCGAAAAACCAAAAAAACAAAAAACAAAAAACAAAAAACAAAAACAAAAAAAACAAAAAACTGAGGACAGGACTGCTCTGCATGGTTGAGAAGGTCTATTGTAGATCTGAGGGAGAAAACAGCTACAGGTTTCTGGAAGGATCCATACTGAAGTTGACCAGCAGAATAAACTGAGCCATGGGAATAGGGTAGTGGGAGAGGAAGAGAGAGGAACCAGGAACCAAGAGGGCAGAGGACCAAGAGAGCAAGAGGACACGTAGTCAAAACGGCTGGGTTGTATAGAAAAAGGAAGCTGAGGGAAGAGAAGTAAAGCTTGGGCTAAGGAGGTTGAGGGGGAGGGGTAACTCTGTAGCAGGTGTTGGTGCTGAGAGACCAGCATCCACTTTGATAGGTTAATAGGCACCCCAGTCAGGCATTTGTCCTGCTTTATTTCTGAAAAAGTATGGATTGGTGGCTGAATCTCAGAGCAGACCAGCTTCGTTGCAGGACAAAGGTGAACGGTTTCTGTAGCCCATAAGCCTCTCCACCGATGCAGCAACCGAAATCAGACCAAATAAGTCAAACCGAATTAGGAAAAAAAAACAGGTTTAAAGGATAAAACGCTCCCGGATGATTCTTCAGCCCCCCAGAGAGGAGCCGGGAGGGAAAGGAGAACTAGAAAACCATAGTCTGTCTTCTGGGGGCAGTTTAAATCCCCTGTGGGAGTGGTCTTGAGCATCTCTGGGGGATGGGTCATCAAAATGTTCGGAGATGTAGTAGGGTTTGGAGAGAGATGGGGGAGAGGGTTTGGGGTGGAGCTTCCTTCAGAACATTCCAGACTCTTTGGGTATATGGATGGCAGGGGCTTGGGGTGAAGCTTGCGACACTTTAAATCCCAAACTCATGAGTCAGAGGCAGGAGGATCTCTGAGTTGGAGGCCAGTCTGGTCTTCAAAGAGTTCCAGGATGCTAGGATGGAGAGATCATATCTTCAAAAAGAAATAAAAGCAGGCATTTGCATTTAATAAAGATTGAATTTTCCATAAGGGGATGGTGGGGAAAGCAAACCTGGATCTTTCCCATCTGGACTCCATATGAGTATTTAAATCTTCTGTGGAAAGTTGTTATTATTACTTTTATGGCGGTGGGTATCTAGGCTACCTGTTGATATCGAGCTGATGATAAGGTCTCACTACCTAGTTCAGATCGGCCTCCGCCACTTGCGTGCTTATTCCAGGCATGTGCCTGCACTCAATTTGCCTTTTTATATTATGTTTTCCCATCATGAAGCTGAATGAAAAGTTAAAAAAGGAGACCATGACTGTTCCTAGGTATGATGGAGGAGAAAGGTTATTGGAGATAAAAGGAGACATAGTTAGAGGTAGAGACATCTAGGAGAGGCCAGAGGAAACATGACCCTGAGTCAGGCTGTGTGAGGAGGGTGTGTGTGTGTATGTGTGTGGTGGTTTGAGAGAAAATGGCTCCCCAAAAGAGTGGCACTATTATGAGGTGTGGCCTTGTTGGAGGAAGTGTGTCACTCTGGAGCCAGTCTTTGAGGTCTCATATGCTCAAGCCATGCGCAGTGAGACAGTCTGCTTCCTGCTGTAGCAGCTCCTCTCCAGGACCATGTCTGCCTGCAGCTCACCATGTCCTACCTTGATGGTAATGGACTAAACCTCTGGAACGGTAAACCACCACCTCGATCAAATGTTCTCCTTTGTAAGAGTTGCCATGGTCACGGTGCCTATTCACAGCAATAGAAACCCTACTACCAGGGAGAGGCAAGAGAGTAAAGGGTAGAGGAAGGCCCAGGTAACCGAAATGGCTGGATTATATAGGGAAAGGCAACTGCGGGAAGGGCAGGCGGGGAAATTTAGGGCATGAAGAACCAACTTTAAAAGTCTTTTTTTTTTTTTAAGACAAATGAAGTTCATTCCTGTTTATGATTTACTCTGTTTCTCAAGAATTAGGCTGTACCCACCTGCAGCCTTAGCTACAAATGGTTCTGTACTGTGTGCTCCAGGAATGGCAGTCACGGCTTTGTTTCCAATGCTGTTTATGACCCCCTTACAGCCCTACCTCGGTGTCTAAAGGCCATTATGACTGCCTGTTGTTGTGCCCACCTTACGGTCATGTCTTTGCTTCAGGAAGTCCTTAGGGCAAACTCCTTCAATCCCACCTATTTTGGCTGCCAACCCCCCCATTTGGAAACCCCTACCTCTGACCCAAAAAAGCCTTGTCTTCCCCACATCCATGGCAACCACTCAGAGCCCACCTTACAACAGCTTGCTTTAATTAACTGCTTGTTTGAATTAATTTGGCCATGATGATTTGGGTCAGTGGTCTTTCTCCTCCCATCTTAACAGATGGGGCCATGGTATGCCAGTCCTGCCCGGTAGCCAGTCCCAGGGAGGGATAGGGAAGCTGGGAGAATCCGGTGGCTAGGTCGGCTCTCATTTGTTTGTCCTAGGCTTGAGACCTAATGGAAGCTTTATGTTTTGAGGGGCTGAGGCTGTAGCTGTGTCTGGGTGCTTACCTAGCACATGCTACACCCTGGGTTTTAGTTTTTGGTCCACCACTGTATGTTAACTTATCTTTATGACATTTATTTATGAATTGTGTATGTGTAAGCATGTGTGGCGAGGTGCTTACAATTTTGGATAGTCGGTTCTTCCAAATGAGGGATCAGGGAATCGAACTCTGGTCCTCAGACTTGGGGCAAGTGCCTTACCTGCTGAACCATCTTGTCATCTCCAAATTTAACTTATTTAGAACCAATATGCAGGGCTGGAAGTGGATCTGCTGTCGCAACCAGAGGGAGGTAGAGGCAGAAAAATCAGAAATTCAAGAGACCCTGTCTCACAGATCAAAACAAAAATAAAATCAAAACCGTGCAGCACTGTTACAGAAGGAGAGAACTTTAAACTACTCAAAGGGTAAAAGCATGCTTCATTAGCCAAGTGTGAAAAGAAACAAAAGAACTTTCCGGAACATTTTTCTGAGAATCCGCGAGGGAAACTAAATAAATAAATAAATAAATAAATAAATAAATAAATAAATAAATAAATAAATAAACTTCCAGGAATCCGCGAGGGAAACTAACTAACTAACTAACTAACTAACTAAATAAATAAATAAATAAATAAATAAATAAACTTCCCGTAAGCGTGCCACTTCCGGACAGGACACTGGTTCGGTGGCGGCCCTGTAGACCGGAAGTCTGTCACCTTTCCCGGCCCGCCTATATCCGGAAGTGACGTAAAGCGGGGTTGCCGGAAGAAGTGGCGAAGTTACTTTTGCTTTGCGCTCAGCCAGCGCTGTTGCTTCGAGCTACTCCCCGGCTTCAGAAGTTACTTCGGAAGTGCTGAGGGGGAGCAAGTACCGGTGCGGACACGGAGGCAAATGCGCAGGGGGCGGCGGAGCAGGTGGGGCTGGGCAGGGTCCGCGGGCGGCCGCGGTCCCACTCAGCGCCCGCCCGCTTCCCTCCCTCTGCCACAGCTCCCGCCTCCCGCGGCCGTTTCCAGGGCAACGGAGTAGGAGCCCTGCGCCCCACCACTTCAAGACCTCCGGTGCAGTCATGAGCCCCGCCTCCCCCTGGTGCTCGGAGAGGGGCGGGGTCTGGAGTGAGGTGGGCGTGGCTCTGCGGGGCGTGGTGTCGTGTAGGCGAAGCCTATGATTGGTGGGTGGGGAAGCAGATGGGGCGGGGCATGGTGTAGATAAAGTCTGTGATTGAAGGTTCCTGAGCCGTGGATGTTGCTCCTTGGGGCGGGGCCTAAGTCATTGGTGGGGGCTTGGGCCCGGCTAGGCTAATGGGTGGGGCATAACGTTGGGAAATCTTGATTGGTTCCTGGTAGGCGGGGCCTGAAGGTAAGTGGGTGGAGCTTGAAGACATTCGCATGGAGGGCGTGACATATAAAAGCTTATGATTGGCTTCTAGGGATTGGTATGGGTGGGACCTAGGCTGGAGCGGGCAAAACTTGTGTATATGCCCAATTGTGGGAAATGGAGTACCAAGAGTCCTGATAGGGTAAGATCAGGGGTCTGTATTGGGGTGGAGCAAAACCCTGACGAAACCTGTATTAGGAGGGTATGGGTTGTGGCCTGATGGGAAGGGCGGGTCCAAGTAAGAATGGCTTATGACAGGAGCGCAGTGGGGGCACACAAAAGAAGAACTTGAAAATTGTTGGGCTCTCTTGGTGTTAAAGCATTGGAAACTGTCATGGAGGGTCATGATTCATAGGAGGAGGGAACAGTGGGCTGGGCTGGAGAAGTGGGTGGGCATTGTTAAAGTCGGTCGGATGTTTGTATGGGACTAGGGCTGGCAGTGGCAGCTCAGTATAGAAGTATAAACACTGAGGTGTAGTGGCACAGCCCTGTGATGCCAGCCCTTGAGAGGTCAAGGCAGGAATGCTGGATATCCCAAGACAACCTAGAGTCATGAGTTCCAGGGCCTGGGAGGTCGAGGCAGGAGATATTTGAGAGGTTCAGCCTTCAGCATGAGATCTTATCACAAAAGAGACCTCGAGCCTTGGAAGGAGAAGCGCCCCTATCATGACCTGTAATTGGCTGGGTCCCCTGTGTTCAACAGGCTGCTTCGTGACCCACCATGTCTTCCCCCACAAGTTCTCTGGATACACCGGCGCCCGGTGAGTGACCCACTTCCCCTACAGGGCCCCCCACAGTGCTGGAGAAACTCACTGTCACCTCTCCCATCTAGGGAATGGTTCTCCTCAGCCAAGTACCTCCTCGGCTTCGCCCACCATCAAGGAGGAGGGGCAGGAGACTGACGCCCCTCCAGGCTCTGAAGGGGCCAGCTCTGCCTACATTGTAGGTGAGACAGGGAGACAGGTGGGCTTTTCCTTCTGTTTCCCTTTGACTTCTCTGACTCATTCTCGGGGGGGGGGGGGGGGGGGGCTACCGACCTGCAGATCTTTCCCTTGCTGTTGCAGCCCTGTCCTCACCCTCACTTCGGGACCTCCCATGGCCTGTCGCTAGACTGCTTTCTGTCTTTGTCTCTCTCTCATGGGCTCTGCTCACCCCAAGTCATCTTAGAGCCAGAGGATGAGCCCGAGCGCAAGCGAAAGAAGGGTCCGGCCCCGAAGATGCTGGGTCACGAGCTGTGCCGCGTGTGTGGGGACAAGGCCTCGGGCTTCCACTACAATGTGCTCAGTTGCGAAGGCTGCAAAGGCTTCTTCCGGCGCAGCGTAGTTCATGGTGGAGCTGGGCGCTATGCCTGTCGGGGCAGTGGAACCTGCCAGATGGATGCCTTTATGCGGCGCAAGTGCCAGCTCTGCAGGCTGCGCAAGTGCAAGGAGGCTGGCATGCGGGAGCAGTGTGAGTGTGGGGAAGGGAAAGACGGGGGCATTCTGAGAGGGGGAATCAGTGCGGGTGCGCTCCGCCACTGAGGTTCACTCTCCGGCATGCAGGCGTGCTTTCTGAGGAGCAGATTCGAAAGAAAAAGATTCAGAAGCAGCAGCAACAGCAGCCACCCGCGACTGAGCCAGCATCAAGCAGCTCAGCCCGGCCTATAGCCTCCTCTGGCACGACCGAAGCAGGCAGCCAGGGCTCCGGGGAAGGGGAGGGCATCCAGCTGACAGAGGCGCAAGAGCTGATGATCCAGCAGTTGGTTGCTGCGCAGCTGCAGTGCAACAAGCGCTCTTTCTCCGACCAGCCCAAAGTCACGGTATTGCCTTGCTCTGCCCTGTGGGCAGGGACTTATAGGGCAGGAGAGTCCCCATATGACCCTGGTCTCCTGTGTCCCAGCCCTGGCCCTTGGGTGCAGACCCTCAGTCCCGAGATGCTCGTCAGCAGCGCTTCGCCCACTTCACGGAGCTGGCCATCATCTCGGTCCAGGAGATTGTGGACTTTGCCAAGCAGGTGCCAGGGTTCTTGCAGCTGGGCCGGGAGGACCAGATCGCCCTCCTGAAGGCATCCACCATCGAGGTAATGGCCAGGCTTTAGAACAGAGCCCAGAGCTGAATGTAGTGAGTGCCAATGGGTCCTACTTAACCCTTGCGGGATGTGGTCAGCAGGAGTGTTCAGTCCTTACAAGATAGCTGGAGCCTCCAGTGAGCCAGCTGGGGACAAAGGGGGAATGGGCTGAGGTAGAAAATAATGATGGGCTGGTAAAGAGGAAATATTCCCCCAGGACTTTTCCTTTTGGGGTTTTCGAGACAGAGTTTCACTATAGCTTTGGCCCCTGTCCTAGACCAGGCTGGCCTCGAACTCACAGAGATCCACCTGCCTCTGCCTCCTGAGTGCTGGAATTAAAGGTGTGCGCCACCACCGTCCAGCTCCCACAGGACTTTTCCAAGGAATGGACATTTGAGCCAAATCAAGGATAGTAAGGAAGTATTGGATGTCAGCTATATGCAAAGCTCTGGTCTAAGTGCTAAGAGTCCAAACGCTAGCCTCCACCTCGTGATTATGTGGGGCAAGTGTCCTTGGATGGGCCGTGAGTGGGCGGTAGATGGGATGAAGGAAGGCTAGGAATGTGGCCTGGCAGAGGGTGGGCAGGTAGTTGGTCTTAGCACATTGACTTTGGGCCAGCTGAGAGCCTGTATCTTGTTACCACCAGATTATGTTGCTGGAGACAGCCAGACGCTACAACCACGAGACAGAGTGCATCACGTTCCTGAAGGACTTCACCTACAGCAAGGATGACTTCCACCGTGCAGGTCTGTGGAGGACACTGGCTCAGGGTTGCACCTCCAGGTCGGGCACTGGCAAGACCATGTTTATCAAGGCCAGGTGCATGGGGAGGTCTTTGCTCTCACCTGGTACTCTGGCAGAAATTAGGAAGAAGTACCCACTGCTGAGGCTGACTCATGCGCTCTGTCCTGGGAACTCACCTGGCTGTCTGCCTCGGAGTAAGACATTCGGGCTGAGGATGGAGCAGCAAGCTCCAGTTTGGGCTTCCCGTCATGTCTCTCAAGAACGACTCCAGCCCTTCCACTATACAACAGCATCCTAGGGTTCTTCTGGTGTGGGCTCGGCAGGCCAGGTGTTGGGGAGAAGAGCATTTGCCCCAAGGGTAAAGGCCCTGTAGCCAGCCTTGAAGGAACCACATGGAGCCCCAGGCAGCCAAGCCTAGGAAGACGGGACTGCAAGGACTATTAGGTGTCCATCCCACCCCACTCTGCCACAGGCTCAGCCACTTGTGCTCAGAGCCTCACAAGGACCGGTGGTTCTCTGATACTGCATTCCCAACGTGTCTGTCCTTAGAGCAGGCCATGTTTCCTCTGCTAGGAGGATCTGACCGACCTCCATCCTCCTCCTTGGTCCAGCCTCTCCCAGGATCTGAATGTACACCCATCAGCACAGTCCAGCATTAGGGATTAGCATTCACTGTCTCCTGCTTGAGCTGGGGGACAACTCCAGTTTCCCTGGAACCTGCCCAGACGGTTTTGTTTTGTTCTTGGCATCTCACTGTGTAGGTTAGGGCAACCTAGAATTTGTTACCCTCAACAGAAGGGGGTGGGTTGGGTTGGGTTTTAAATCACTCTTCCAAAACCTGGCACACAATAGGCACACTGAAATAATAGTTCATGAGTGAGCCATAGCATGTCTGCCCCTGCGCAGTGGGAGCCACTAGGGGTTTTTGTGTGTGGCTTGGCCTGCCCCCTTTCCCTCTGCCTCCATGAGGGTTGATTTGGGACCTGAGAGGATGTGACCTTCTGGCGTATGTAGGGAGGAAGGGTGTGGGTGCTGTCTTGGCTGCTATGTAATAGACACTCATAGGTCTGCCGTGGGAGGAGCAGAAATGCCTGTTAATGGCTGTTCCTCCTCACCATCCGAGGACCCTGGGACCATGGGCAGGGTGTGAAGCTGATCTGGGACCATGCTTTCAGGCTTGCAGGTGGAGTTCATCAATCCCATCTTCGAGTTTTCTCGGGCCATGCGTCGGCTGGGCCTGGACGACGCAGAGTATGCCCTGCTCATTGCCATCAACATCTTCTCAGCGGACCGACCCAACGTGCAGGAGCCCAGCCGTGTGGAGGCGCTACAGCAGCCCTACGTGGAGGCTCTCCTCTCCTATACACGCATCAAGCGGCCACAGGTACGGGAGCTGCCATTCCCTAGCAGGGCAGGCTTGGTGCTGGCACTAGGTTGTGCACGTTGGGGCATGCTGAGCCTGGGGTCTTCGTAGTCTCAGCTGCATCTGTTACAGGGTCAGTAGAGACGTTCCAACTTCTGGGTTGGATTCTATGTTACCCGAGCACTCTCAAGACTTAGCTGGTCTAGGGCGGTGGTGGCGCACGCCTTTAATCCCAGCACTTGGGAGGCAGAGGCAGGCGGATCTCTGTGAGTTTGAGACCAGCCTGGTCTACAGAGCTAGTTCCAGGACAGGCTCCAAAACCACAGAGAAACCCTGTCTCGAAAACAAAACAAAACAAAAAAAGACTTAGCTGGTCTGTCAGGGCAGTGCCCCCAGCAGCACAAACCTCCCTCCTCTTCCCCCTGCAGGACCAACTCCGCTTCCCGCGAATGCTCATGAAGCTGGTGAGCCTGCGCACCCTCAGTTCCGTGCACTCGGAGCAGGTCTTTGCATTGCGACTCCAGGACAAGAAGCTGCCGCCTTTGCTGTCTGAGATCTGGGATGTGCATGAATAGGGGCCGCCATGAGTGCCCGTCTTGGTGGCATCTTTTTGCAGATGGATGCTTTGCCTTTCCTCCTGGGGTGGGAGGACATAGTCATGGCCCATCCTTGAGGGGCTCGACACTGGCAGTTGCACCAGGAGGCCCCTCCCGACCCACCGAGTCTTCCAGGAGGGATGAGGGTCACAGGTCCTAGCCTCTGGCCTTCTCCAGCTCCCTCCCACCCAGCTTACACCTCAGCCTCCCATGCCATGCACCTTGAGCGGGGAGAGGCTGGTGTCTCTCCACAGTGGGAGACCACAGGTCCCCTCTTCTCCCCTTTTTATTTAATAAAAACAAAAACAAGAAATAAAGCCTGAGTACAAGTCAGCCCTTAACTCCGTGTGAGAAGTGGAAGGGGTGGGTCACCTCCTTGCCCAGTTGACTCTTAGGCTGGGGGACTTGGGAGTGGACTGGGTGCCCAGCTGAAGAGAGGTGGCCTTGCACAGCATAATTTGAGGCACTGGAGGGCCATCGGCAAGGGGAGAGTAGCTTTATGGGGGCAGGTTTCCAGAGTTGGAGCTGAGCATCTGGCCATGAATGTCATAAACAAGCCAGGAAGGGATTTGTGGAGCAACAGAAGTTATGCGGGAACACTTAGGGAAACTGAGAAAGGGAGCCTTTTCTAGCAAAGGTAGGTCCCAGGGCAGCATCCACCGTTGCAATCCTCTTGCGTTCACGCAGGGGGCGTTCGGGAACTGCTTCAGGTGTCTGGGGGCGTGTCCTCGGACTGTAGCATCATGAGGGGCGGGGCCAGTCGCCGGAGGGCGTGGCTCTGCGATCAGCCAGGGACAGGGTTGTGATTTGCCCGCTCTTGCGGGCCAGGGGCGGGACCAGCGGACGCACTGCTGCTCTGGGCCTGCGCGCATAGGGGTCAGGGGTAACGGCGGCGTATTTTGTGGCGGGAAAAGCTGTTTGATGCGGGTAAGGAAGAAGGGCAGTGGGGCGCTCGGTCGGTCAGCGGAGGGCTCGAGCGAAGGGTACGCTAAGTATCTGCAGCCTCGGGCAGAGCAGGGCAGGCAGGGCTAGCTCAAGGAACGGATCCGTGTAGCTGAGGAGCGGGGCGCGTGGGACTATCTCGGTGTGGGCTCCGGCGTGCCATGAGCCTGTCGTAGAGGTGCGGGAGCTGCGGGGAGCTGCGGAGCACTTGAACGAGAAGCAAGGCTTTAGCATCAGGAAGTCCAATAAGTAGGAATGGGCAGGGCGTGGTGGCCTATGCCTTTTATCCCCGCACTAGGGAGGCAGAGGCAGAGGGAGGCTGATCTCGAGTTTAAGGTCAGTGAGTTCCAGGATAGCCAGGGCTACACAGAGAAAGCCTGTCTCGAAAAACCAAATTAAAAAAAAAAAAAAAAGGAATGGGAGAAGAAGCAATGACTCGGAACTAGAATTCCTTTCTTTTACTTAGTGCGTGTGCGTGCGCCATCTGAGGACAGCTTTGTGGATTGCTCTCTTATTCCACTATATGGGTTCCCCACGATCAAACTCAGGCTGGCCAGCTAGCGCCATTATTCACTCCGCTGTGTCACCGGGCCCCATGTGATGCTTTATATAATAAAATAAGCCAGTGATACTGGGTGGGGGCAGCCTGCTTACCCGGCCTGGTGTTTGGTGGAGGAGGTGAGACACAGTCCCAGAGCAGCGGCACTGGAGGGTCCGAGGAGGAGACAGGCAAGAAACTCAGTGTGTGAGGTGTCCTGGGGGAAATGAGGAGTTGGGTGGGTGATAGCGTCCCGCATCACCGCATAAGCGGGAGCCAGGACACACCTGCGCTGCAGGCTGGTGCAGATCTGGAGAGCATCCCGTGAGCGGGTGGGTTTTGCAGTGGGGCTGTGTCCTGAGGGGAAGGCGAAAGTTGTGCCTCCAAGGTAACTGTCATGGGTGCATCCCTGTCCAGAATAAAGGGAGACTAGGGTGACAAAAGTTTGTGGGAGATTGTTGAGTGCCAGCCCTCCAGGGGAGGTCCAGGAGTGCTTGGATCCGACAGACCTGGGAGAGCTGATCTGAAACATAAATAATTGTTCAGCTTCTGGTGACCCAAGTATGGCACATTCTGGGGCTGCTAGGGTAACTTAGACCTTGTCTCAAACTGAAAAGGACAGTTGGGGATGAAGTTCAGTGGTACAGCCTACACACACACACACACACACACACACACACACACACACACACACACGGTGGTGGAACCCCGCTGAATTACATTTTCCCCAGGCTTGGGTTGTGGGTGCCACCAGAGCCTGTGTCAGGGAGGTGTGGTAGTGAGCGACAGGAGAAAGCAATTCCTTATGACAGCAGCTTCCCCTTCAAGGAAGTGTATCTGCACTTTGCTCCTGGTGAGAAGTGCATTCCTTATCTGTGCCACGCAGAGCCAGCCCCTTGTTTGGAGTCAGTGGTCCTCAGCAGTGCCCAGTGGCTTCGTCTGAGCGAGCTCTGTGCCTGTCTTTCCCTCGCACCATCAGCAGCCAGAGTCCCCTGAGAGCAGCAGCCACTGGGGTGACCTCATCTGTCAGCTGGCTTGGGACAGTGCAGGCCACACCCACCTGCTTCTCCTGGGACCCAGTCAGGGACATCTTTTTCTTCTGTACTTTGGGGCCTGACATAGCATCTTCAGCCCCTTTCCCAGATCCAGATCCTTACTTCCCACCTTTTAAAAATCTGATCTTGGAAGCCGGGCAGTGGTGGCGCACGCCTTTAATCCCAGCACTCAGGAGGCAGAGACAGGCGGATCTCTGTGAGTTCGAGACCAGCCTGGTCTACAAGAGCTTGTTCCAGGACAGGCTCCAAAACCACAGAGAAACCCTGTCTTGAAAAACCAAAAAAAAAAAAATCTGATCTTGGAATCCATCGTGGTGCTAAACTTGAACCCATGATCCTCCTGCCTCAACTTCTCAGGTAGCTGTAGGATAATCATTTCTTTAGGTGTCTTTGTCCTTTTTAAATATAAAACAAAAGTGGAAGCATGCCATCCCACACCTTGGTTTACCCACTAAAGACAAAGCCTCTTTGAGGAATCTCCTATCACCATGTGGCTTCCTCATTCCTTTATACAGCTGCATAGTACTCCATTGAATGCTACTAGGGCTCTATTGAAACTGTCCCCCTGGGGAGGATATTTAGGTGGTTTCCAGTCCTTAGGGATTTTAAACAATGGTACCTTGTTTAAAATAACCTTGTAAAAGCAGGTTCTTCATTTGCCTCAACCTGTTAGGGTCAGCTCTCACGTACAGAATTGCTTGCTGCCTTTAACACTTTGGGTTTTTTGTTTTGTTTTGTTTGTTTATTTTGACTGAGGTGTCAAACTGCATAGCTGTGGGGAGACACACATCTTCTAGAACGTTCCTTAATACATCCTCAGACCCCATCAGTCTCCTGACTCTGGAAGCCGGCAGTCTTATGACTGGTTCTCAGGACATATTTTGCCCAAGAACCTTTAAGGTTGATTTCTTTATACTTGAAGTGCTTGCTTGTGTGTACGTATGTGCACAGCGTGTATGCAGTGCCTGCAGAGGCCCTTACTACCAAATCCTCTGGCACTGGAGTTATCAGCTGTGAGCTGGGTGCTGGGAACTGAGCCCAGGTCCTCTGCAAGAGCAGCCAGTGCTCTTGGCTGCTGAGCCATATCTCCAGCCCTCAAGGGTTTACTTTTAAGGTTTATTTTATTTTTAGGTATGTGTGTGTGTTTGTATGTATGTGTGTGTGCAGTTCCCCTTGAGGCCAAAAGAGGGAGGCAGAGCCCTGGAGCTGGTATTAGAGAGCTGGTGGTGCTGTGAACAGAACAAGAAGTTTTTTATTGTATTGCAATCACTCTCCCTCCCTTGTCCCACCAGGTTTCCCTTCTACCGTCATACCATCCCCTCCCACACACAGAGCAAACCTTGATTTTTTATTACTTACAGAACATTTTCTGTTCTTCTCTCTGACTGTGGATGAGCCTTTCTGTTCCTCCGGAAGGAGAGCATCCTGGTCTTTTCACAGACACAGCACACATGGAAGGCTTGCAGGTCCTGCTGACGTGTTTGTTTTGTTCAGTCTCATAAGAACTTTAGGTCTCCTGCCAGGTGGTGGTGGCAGCAAACTCCTTTAATCCCAGCTTTCAGAAAGCAGAGACAGGCAGATCTCCAAGTTCAAGGCCAGCCTGGTCCACAGAGCGAGTTCCAAGACAACCAGGGCTGCACAGGGAAATCCTGACTTTAAAAAACAAAACAAAAGACCTTCATATCTCTACACAGTTCTCCTTGAAGTTGGCCTGAGCCAGTTTTGTTTTTCCCACCTTGGAATGCAGGTATGCCAGCCATCCTATGACTAGGGATTAAGGCCAGCCTTGTTTTATTACAATAGTGGGAGAGCTGGCAGCAGTGTGCCAGGTGCAGGCCATGTTTGGTGCCTCTGAGCACCAACCCCCCACACCCTTGGTTTTTGCCTCATTCATGAGGGGCTTCTCACAGGCGGGGCGCGGTTGCCCCCTGGAAGTCATTTATATGCTCAAGTTTGCTAACCCTGCAAACCAGAGCTATGCTTAGTTGATTCATCATGAGGGACAGCGGGGGTACGGTCTCGGTTGAACCAAGAGCAAAGACTGTAGTAAAACTGTTGACTCCGAATGCGCTGTGGCAGTGTTGTAAAGCCGGAAGCTTGTGTGCTCACGGCAAAGGCAGCGATGGCCAGAAACACTGGGTTCATCGCCTGTTTGATTCTGAGTTAGCTTTGGATTGTTAACTGTTGACAAGTTTCTCACTCCCCACATCTTCTTGGAGTTGTGGCCCACACTGCACAGTCTTGCTGTAGCTGAGTGTGTGTGTTCTGCACTGTTGTGTAAGTGGTCAAATGTCCCCTCACTGGGGCTTCTAGGCAGGTGTTCTACCACTGAGCCCTGTTCCCAGCCCTCTGGTTTTTGTTGGGTGTTATGTGTTTGGTTTGTTTGCTCCCTTGATTTTACAATATTTTTAATTTTTTTTGTGTGTATGAATATTTGTCTGCATGTAGATCTGGTACCTGTGGAGGTCAGAAGAGGGCATCGGATCCCCTGGAACTGTTATAGATAGTTATAAGCTGCTGTGGGTGCTGGAAATTGAGCCTTGATCCTCTGCAAGAGCAGCCAGCACTCTTAGCCATTGAGCCATCTCTCCAGCCCCTACTTGCTTCTTTTTGAGATAAGGTCTGACCATGTAGCCCCTGATTTGCGTGGAACTTTCTATGTTGACGTGGTTGGAACTGAGCTCACGAGGTTCGCTTGCCTCTGCATCCCAAGCTTTGGGATTAAAAGTGAGCGCCACCACACCTGGCCCCTTTGCTATTTATTTTGATATACAGTCATATTAAGTTGCCCATACTGGCTTTGAACTTGTCACCCTCTTTTTTTAGTGTCCTAAGTTGTTTGTGGTGGCTCTATATTACTAGGCCCAGCTAAGTGCCCAAAACTAGAACAAGAAAGACCCAAGCTGGTTCACCTGTTGCTCTCCAAAGGTCTTGAGCAGCCTGGGACAACCCTCCTATCTGCTGGGCCTGGGCACATACCTTGCAGGCCCTCAGTAGTGGAGTCTTCAGTCTAGATGTGGGGTGATCTTCAGAAGTGGACAAGGGTTTGCTTGAACCTGGGGCAGTGTGTGTGTGTGTGTGTGTGTGTGTGTGTGTGTGGTCTTTCCTCTGTACGTTTCCAGAGTAGAGGGAGGTAACTGCTGTCACGCTGCCACCCCGTGCCCCTGCACTGGCACTTTCCTGTACACTCTGGCATTCATGTGGGGTGCTCTCTGCCTCCTCAGCAGACCCACACTCACTCCCCAAATGAGCTTGAAGCCTGCCAAGGTCATGTCCACTGCACCCCAGAGTCTTGCGCACCGTTTACTGAATCGCAGTGGTCCTCTTCAGCGCATGGCTAACACCCCGTCCCATCCATATCTGCAGTCTGCTTACCTACAGATGCCGTGGGTGCCGCCGGGTTTCAGCCCGTGATGGCAGGTAGGGGTACCAGCCAGGCCTCACACCTTCAGAATAGCTGTGCTGGCTGGGAGACTTCTAGACTTGGGAGATGTACACAGCCCCTCGCTGCTGTGGGCTTTATTTGTTTGTTATACATGCTCCTGGACTGGGGGGGGGGGCGTGACGGGACCCCTGGGTTCTTTGATCCTTGCTCCTGGATGTTTTGAGCGTCCGCACTACTTGCTTCCTGGTGCTAGTGTTGTTCGACTTCCCCTTGCCTCCTCGGACCTGAAAGCAGCATCCAGGTTTGATTGGACTTAGAGCTTCAGTTTGTGTTACTGCGTTGAGCTGGTTCTCACTGTGGTGAGAGGCATGGTTGGAGTGGAACGGCTCGCTTTGCAGGCTGGGCACTGAATGCCCTTTCAAAGGCAGAGACCTACTCCTCGGGTGCCCACCACCTCCTAGTCGCATTTGGTACTCAGGGACGGCTGAGTGTGTAAGATGCCTGCCAGGCAAGCAGGCAGGTGAGAAACCAGTAGTGGCCTGTCTGTGACCCTCGCACTGAGGAGGCAGAGACAGGCAGCTCCCTGGGGCTCAGTGACAACCCACCTAGGCTACTTGCAAACTCCAAGTCAGAGAAAGACCCTTCTCATAAAAACGAGGTGGGCAGTTCCTTCAGGATGGCATCCGCATATGAACATGAGCCATCAGTGGACTCTTCCAGTGGGGACTCATCTCCCAGTGGCACCAGTTAGGGACCAAGCTTTCAACACAGGAGTCTCTTAGGATACCATGTACCCAGGCTGTAACTGAGGAACGGAGTGGCATGGCTTTCATTCTAGTGTGTCCTGCACCATGTGGGGGGCGGAGCTGGCAGGGCTGTATGTTTGGGGGCACTATATTTGACCACTGTGGAATCCAGAGAAGAGTTGGGGTTCTGTGAGGGTGAAGTCACTGCAGAATGTACCATGTTTGGGTTTGGTCATGGTGAGGGCATGGGCTAAGGGGTATGGGGATGTGGGGAGGGGCTATGCTCACAAGGTGAGGGGAGGGTAGAGATGGTTGAGGAGTGAACATCACTGTGCCAGCTGTTAGTGAAAGTCCATCGAGCGTGGGGAATTCCTAGGCCTGTGGGTGGAAGGCGCACATGAAAAGGTTTGGGACCATGGTGGGTGCACAGCAGGAGTGGGAAACGACGTTCTACTTAGGTCCTCATCTAACCCCAACTTGCCCACAGGATGGATTTTAAGCGGAAACAAGGACCAGGCCCTGGGGTGCCCCCAAAGCGGGCTCGTGGGGGCCTCTGGGATGAGGATGAACCATCGCAGTTTGAGAACTTGGCCATGCTGGAGGAGATAGAGGATGAGAATCTGCAGGAGGCAGAGGAGGAGCTGCAGCTGCCCCCAGAGGGCACTGTGGGCGGTAGGTCCCCACCTCCTGAGGTAGAGATGTGAGATGGCCGGCAGCTGTTTTCAATGGGGTTCCAGCTGTCACCCACCACCTCTGCCTCTGGGGGGAGACCCACCACGAGCCTCTCTCTTCCCAGGGCAGTTTTCTATTGGAGATATTGACCCGCGCTGGCTGCGGCCTACCCTACGTGCCCTGGACCCCAGCACGGAGCCGCTCATCTTCCAGCAGCTAGAGATTGACCACTATGTGGGTGAGCTGGCAGGGGAGGGGGGGTCTGTGCACAGTCAGCAGGCGGGACATGGTTCACCTCCTCCCTGTAGTGTGGGGCTGGGGTGTGGCTCAGTGGTAGAGTCCTGCCTAGAATCTCCCAGTGAGGGGCTGGGGTGTGGCTCACTGTTAGATCCCCTGTTTAGAGTCCCCCAGTGAGGGGGCTAGGGTGTGGCCCAGGTCTATGCTAGACCTCAGTTCTCGAGCTTTGGGCAAGGGTCTGGAGGTTGAGAACACTCATGTAGAGACAGACTGTCACACAGACCTTCAACACTGATACCAAAAGCCCCTCTTTAATAGCACCATGAAGGCTTAAATACACTACAATCAATGGCCAACAGGTGAAAATCCCATCCTCTGATCCTCTAAGCTAGGCACAGCTTCTAGTAACTTTAATTAGAAGGTTCTAGGAGGGAAGAGCAGCTGAAGGCCAGGACTCATTAGTCCCAACACTCAGTAGAGGGCCTGGTTCTATCTCCAGCACCTCGGGGTGGGGGTGGGGACAGACACACAGTTGGCTTTCACTGTGGGTGAAGGGCACCAGAGGGCTTTGAAGGGTGTTGGGCCTCAGGACCTGAAAGGTATTCTGTGACCATTCTCCCAGGCTCAGCGGTGCCACTTCCAGGAGGGCCCCCCAAATCTCATAATTCCGTGCCCATACTGCGGGCCTTTGGAGTCACCGATGAGGGCTTCTCCGTCTGCTGCCATATCCACGGCTTTGCACCCTACTTTTACACCCCTGCACCTCCTGGTGAGTGTCCCTGACCTGTGGGGCTTGTTCCTGGACTCCAGAAGCCCTCTTGCTCTTCTGACTGGCCTTCCACACCAGGTTTCGGGGCCGAGCACCTGAGTGACTTGCAGCGAGAGCTGAATACAGCCATCAGCCGGGACCAGCGTGGTGGGAAGGAGCTCTCGGGGCCAGCCGTGCTGGCCGTAGAGCTGTGCTCCCGTGAGAGTGAGTGTGGCTTGGAGACCAGTGGGGTGGGCGGAGCCCAGGTGGGTGCCAACCGCCTTTCTCTGCAGGCATGTTTGGATACCATGGTCAGGGCCCTTCTCCGTTTCTCCGCATCACCCTGGCGCTGCCCCGCCTTGTGGCGCCAGCCCGCCGCCTCCTGGAACAGGGTATCCGTGTGCCAGGCCTGGGGACCCCAAGCTTCGCACCCTATGAGGCGAATGTGGACTTTGAGATCCGGTGTGTTCTGTCTTCCCCTTCCCCGCTCCTCCCCAAGCACCCGGGTGGCCTTGCCTGCTGACCCCACCACCTCTCCAGGTTCATGGTGGATGCTGACATCGTGGGCTGCAACTGGTTGGAGCTCCCAGCTGGGAAGTATGTTACAAGGGCAGAGAAGAAGGTAAGGGGCTTCCTGGTGCAGGGGTGGAGAGCCCCGGGCTCCCTGCCACTGTTGCTGCCCGCCGTGTGCTTTTCCCCAGGCTACCCTGTGTCAGCTGGAGGTGGATGTGCTGTGGTCGGATGTGATCAGTCACCCACCAGAAGGGCAGTGGCAGCGCATTGCACCCCTGCGTGTGCTTAGCTTTGACATTGAGTGTGCTGGCCGCAAAGGTCTGTCCCCAGAGCCTGGGCTCCTCCCCTCTGGGCCTGTGGAGGGTTGAGTGGGTGGAAGGAATGCTTCCTCCAGGGACTGCTCCGGGTGCTAGTTGGCCCAGGTGGGTGTCCCACCCATCTGACTGCACAGGAGCTGGGAGAGGCCGCGAGCAGACGTGGGACAGAGTGAGTGGAGCATCGGCCACTCAGTGGGGCTGCCCATGGGGCAGCACAGGGGAGGACTGAGGCCCTATACACCTCATCTCTGCAGGCATCTTCCCTGAGCCAGAGCGTGACCCTGTGATCCAGATCTGTTCCCTGGGGCTGCGCTGGGGTGAGCCAGAGCCATTCTTGCGCCTGGCACTCACGCTGCGACCCTGTGCCCCCATCCTGGGTGCCAAAGTGCAAAGCTATGAGCGGGAAGAAGATCTGCTCCAGGTGGCTCCTCCCTCCTCAGACACCCATTCACCCTCTGTCCCCAGCTGACACCGTGTCCTTGGGCTTGGGGGCTGTGGGCTTTCTGCTAAGTCTTTTCCTGAGTTCCGTGACACTTTCACAAGTGCCAAGGTTGTCTTGAACATTCTGGAAATGAGGGTATCTGAGGCAGTAGACAACCTGGTTGACCCTCTGTGCTCCCCCACAGGCCTGGGCCAACTTCATCCTCGCCATGGACCCCGATGTGATCACTGGCTACAACATTCAGAACTTTGACCTCCCATACCTCATCTCTAGGGCGCAAACCCTGAAGGTGAGGAAGCTGGGAGCCTCCCAGATCTTTCCCTGGGGCCGTCCTTGCGCTGGACACCTCTGCCCATGGCTGTCACCAGCCAGTCGGGCATCCTGGGCTGGCCTTTGCTCTGGAGTCCCAGATGTAACCTACTCTGCTCCATTTGGAGGCGGAAGTCTGTTGACAGGAGCCTCCCTGAGAAGTAAGCCCTCCACACCGCAATGGCCACTTGCTTTAGAATTCACTGGCAAGGCATGGGGGAAGATGAAGGCTTGGAAGAGGAAAGCGGGTGTTTGTCTTGGTGGGTGGCAAAGGCTGGGTGCTAGAAAGGGCTTTGTTCATGCCAGCCACTGATCAGCTGCACACTGGAGGCTGCAGAGGTGACCCTCTGGGTGTCAAGGCGTGGGATGATGGTGTTTTGTGAGTTCAAGGGCAGACCCTCCCAAGCCTGTCTTCTAGTGTAGGCTTCCTGGTCTGCATCCGCTTGGGCCCTCCGCCTCACTGCAGGCCTGCATCTGCTTGGGCCCTCCGCCTCACCGCAGGCCTGCATCTGCTTGGGCCCTCCGCCTCACCGCAGGCCTGCATCTGCTTGGGCCCACTGCCTCACCGCAGGCTTGCATCCGCTTGGGCCCTCCGCCTCACTGCAGGCCTGCATCTGCTTAGGCCCGCTGCCTCACTGCAGGCCTGCATATGCTTGTGCCCTCCGCCTTGCTGCAGGCCTGCATCTGCTTGGGCCCTCCACCTCACCACAGGCCTGCTGCTTCTGCTTTGGCCTGCTGCCTGATGCAATGCGGTTTGATCCTTCTTTAAGGACCAGCTCTGTTGCAAGTGGGGTCACAGGTGATGCACAGGAGAAGTCAGCATCTTTTGGGGCTTCAGTTCAGCCCCAGATAGGCTATCCGGGTCATTTTCCTGCTTTCTGCATCTGTAGCAAGTTCGGTGATGAACAGGCTGAGCAGACCTTACTGCCCAGCTGCATGGAGACACTAGCCTTCATGTCCTGGGTGCCTCGCCCTTGCCCCCTCTTCCCCCTGACTCCCTCTGTCAGTTTGTACCCCAGCTCCTTGTCAGTACCTGTCACCAGTGTCACCAGTCTCTCAGCCTTCCTGGGGCTATAGCTCTCAGCCCTGTCACTGGCTCCACTTCATCCCACTCAAGCAAACTCTGCCCTCAGCTGCCATTGTCCAGCCCCAGGAGTGCCCTGGTGGTTCCTGTCCCTGTTCTGTGGTCATGTGGCCAGGTTCAGAGTGAGGGTGACCAGCTCTGCCCACTGTCCCTCCCCAGGTGGACCGCTTCGCCTTCCTGGGCCGTGTGACTGGTCTCCGCTCCAACATTCGTGACTCCTCCTTCCAATCAAGGCAGGTGGGCCGGCGGGAGAGTAAGGTGGTCAGCATGGTGGGCCGAGTTCAGATGGACATGCTGCAGGTATGCAGGAAACCACTCAGTCTCAAACCCAAGCTACGCCCACCTCCTATGTGCCACAGTCTCCAGGCCCCACCCCACAGCTCTGAGGCCCTGTCCCACCCCAACCCACCCAGGTGCTGCTGCGGGAATACAAGCTCCGTTCCTATACACTGAATGCTGTGAGCTTCCACTTCCTGGGTGAACAGAAGGAGGATGTGCAACACAGTATCATCACTGACCTGCAGGTGCCACATCCCCCCCATCCTCCTGGTCCCTCTTTACCCCTGCCTGAGTCCCGCCTGAGTTCCGCCTGAGCCCCGCCCCACATGCCTATCCGCAGAACGGGAATGAGCAGACGCGCCGCCGCCTGGCAGTGTACTGCCTGAAGGATGCCTACCTGCCGCTTCGGCTGCTCGAGCGCCTTATGGTGCTGGTGAACAATGTGGAAATGGCGCGTGTCACAGGTGTGCCCCTTGGGTACCTGCTCAGCCGAGGTCAACAGGTCAAGGTCGTGTCTCAACTGCTGCGCCAGGTGGGTGGCTGTGCCTGGTTGTCCACATCCACCATACACACATGCACACACCGGTCCTGGTACCTGGATACTCAGCGCCCCGCCCCTGCCCCTTCTCCAGGCCATGCGCCAGGGGCTCCTGATGCCTGTGGTGAAGACTGAGGGCGGTGAGGACTACACGGGAGCCACTGTCATTGAGCCCCTTAAAGGGTGAGGACGCTGCTGGGCATGGTGGGACACTCACGTATGACATCCCAGCACTCCGGAGGGGTTCAGGGCCAGCCTGGGCTCCTTGAGACTCTGTATATAAAAATTTTAAAAGGTAAGGGCCCAAGGGTAGGGGCAGGATGGGGGCTGACTTCCCCCAAATCCTCCTCAGGTACTATGACGTCCCCATTGCCACGCTGGACTTCTCCTCTCTATACCCATCCATCATGATGGCCCATAATCTGTGCTACACCACACTGCTACGGCCCGGGGCTGCCCAGAAGTTGGGGTATGCTGCCTTCATCCAGGATGTCCCCCAACCCACCCTGAGCCCTGTTTCACATCTTGATACATCAGGCCCAGAAGTAATGGTCCAGGGAAAAGGAGACCTGGGAGTCAAAGACTTGAGATAGGCCGTGGATGTGGGCTAACGGAGAGGCTGACCTGGGGGAGGCTCAAGGGAATGCTGGGGTCTGGGGGATGCTGGAGTGAGCAGGACTGAAGCCCAGTCTCTATGCCTCTCTTTCCCAGCCTCAAAGCAGATGAATTCATCAGGACACCCACTGGGGATGAGTTTGTGAAGTCCTCTGTGCGGAAGGGCCTCCTGCCCCAGATCCTGGAGAATCTGCTGAGTGCCCGCAAGAGGTGGGCTCTGGAGCCACTGCCTGGCTTGGTGCTTAGATCCCCGGGTGACCTGTGCAGATCTTCTGTCGCTGTGTCTCCAGGAAATGAGGCCCCTTTCCAGGCAGCACCCTCTGCTGGCTGGGCCTCCATTCTGAGCAGCGCACAGCACACCCAGCTCTGTTTGGACCCTAACCAGTGTCCATGCCTGGTGCCTCCCTGAGACCCATGGTCTCCTTAGACAGCCTTTATCCTGCCTTCACCCAGGGCCAAGGCTGAGCTGGCTCAGGAGACGGACCCCTTGCGGCGCCAGGTTTTGGATGGACGACAGCTGGCACTGAAAGTGAGCGCCAACTCTGTATATGGCTTCACTGGTGCCCAGGTGGGCAAGCTGCCATGTTTGGAGATCTCCCAGGTAATCCTTTGGGGTGCTCATGGGTGACTGGGTTACTGTTGGCCTGCATTTCGAGGTCAGCTGGGGCAAGGGTGTCCCAGTATGGCAGGAGCCACAGTGTCAGGCACCCTCTGCACCCTAATGTGGGGTCCTCAGAGACCAGAGCACCTGTCCTTGGCCCTCCTCGCGCATGGCCTAGTGGGACAGGGCCTCTAGTCTCAGGTAATGTTTGTAGTACAAGTGACTCCCGGGCTTCTGCCAATGGGTCAGCTGAGATGGGTACTTGGGATACTGGGTTGCTGGACACCCCTACCCCAGCGGCAACACCTCTGTTCATCCCTTCCACAACCCTGGAAAGAGAAAGGGGGAGAGCCACCCAGTGCCACAACCAGGCTGGATGTGCTGGGTTACTTGATGACCACCATGCGTGGTCTGACTGACCCTGCTGTAGGCCCACGGTGCTGCTGTGTGTAGTCTGACTGACCCTGCTGTAGGCCTATGGTGCTGCTGTGTGTGGTCTCACTGACCCTGCTGTAGGCCTGCGGTGCTGCCATGCGTGGTCTGAGTGACCCTGCTGTAGGCCTGTGGTCTAACTAACCCTGCTGTAGGCCTGTGGTCTAACTGACCCTGCTGTAGGCCTGCGGTGCTGCTACTCAGTCGGGTCACAGGCCCAGTACTTTGCTCTCTCAGCAGTGAGCAGTGACATCTCAGGAATATTTAGGTAGGGAATGTCTAGAGCAGGTGACAGGATTTTCACAGGATGGGTTCAGAGGTCACAGAGGCCGTGACTGACAGAAGCTGCTGTTTACTCCAGCTCCAGCTCCCTGATCGCAGGTCCAAACCAGGGTCCCTGTTAACTCCCCTTGTGAGCATAGACCTCTGGTGTGGCTCCAGGGCTCAGGGAAGCTGATTGCCTGGAAGGACGGTGTCTCCCAGGAGCTATGCTTTGGCCAGACCTGCCTCTGCTGGAGTCACCCTCTGTCTGCTTGCTGTTCTCACTCCAGTGTGGCTGTTCCTAGCGTGGGCATTGGGACCTCAGGTCTTCTCTCCTGGCCTCTTATGGTGGGATAACAAATTACTGAGCCATCCAGAACAAAATAAGGAAAAAGCATGGAGCAGGTGGACAAGATAAGTCAGCTGTGGACTTCTGAGATGTACCCATGACCACGTGGATCCTAGACAGTCGGAGCATTCTGTCCACACGCCAGTACCCACCAGCCTCATCCTCGTTTGTGAAGAGACACAGATCAGGATGTGGTGCTGTGGGCTTGTCTTCAGTGGGAGAGCCCCTGCCTAAAATGCTCCAGTGAGGAGCTGGGCGTGGCCCAGAGCCTCTGCTTACTCTACATGAGACCTGCTCCATTCCCAGACCAGCGGAGGGGATGGCTCCTTGTCCTCTGAGGATGCACATACTTTGGAGAAACAGCCTCCTGTCTCCTGGACTTGGACACATGGTCCGTGACACTCAGAAGTGTCAGAGGTGTGTCCGGACCAAGCTGGGTCTTCACTCTTTCTGGTTCTGCTCCTAACAGAGCGTCACTGGATTCGGGCGGCAGATGATTGAGAAAACCAAGCAACTGGTGGAGTCCAAGTACACTGTAGAAAATGGCTACGATGCCGATGCCAAGGTCAGGGTCTGTGTGCAGCTGGCTGCTCCCCAGGGTCCTTGGACTGCCTACCGTGACAGGAACATGCCTCTCACATGTACCCCGGCAGGTGGTCTACGGCGACACTGACTCTGTGATGTGCCGATTTGGTGTCTCCTCTGTGGCTGAGGCGATGTCTCTGGGTCGGGAGGCTGCCGGCTGGGTATCGAGTCACTTCCCATCGCCTATCCAGCTGGAGTTTGAGAAGGTGCGTGTGTGCCCTGCCTCGGCTCAGTGCAGACAGCGGGGTCTCAGCAGTTAGTGGAGTTTGAGAAGGTGCGTGTGTGCC
>NW_004949112.1:2816908-2824641 GCF_000317375.1 Microtus ochrogaster
AGACAGTGGGGTCTCCGCAGTTAGTGGAGTTTGAGAAGGTGTGTGTGTGCCCTGCCTCGGCTCAGTGCAGACAGTGGGGTCTCCGCAGTTAGTGGTAGCCTTTTTTCACTGTGTGCTACAGAGCTGACGCTGCAGGTGTGGGGGTCTTGCAGCGCTCTGGGCCTGCTCTCCCAGCTCCATGAGCTTCTTAGGACGCAGAAGCTCTGGGTTCTGAGACTGAGGCCTCCCTTGCACAAACCTGTGGTGTGCATGGGTCCTGCAGTGCTCACCGGCTTCTTCCTGCTGCTCAAACATGCACCCCTTGCGGCCCCAGTGCTTGGCTCTAGACTCATTGGGCTGTCTCCTCTCATGGCTTTGAGACTTCACTGGGTCTCCTACCTGGACTTCATGATTTAGGGCCCAGCTCTAGGCCTATGGCATGATGTCAAGTGGGGTTCCTAGGGTGCTGGAGGGTATCAGGCCATGCCTGTCCTGCTTCTGATGGGTCTTGGGATTGGAGGTGGGGGATAGTGCACAGGGTCACCACCCTTGGGTCCCTTCTAGGTTTACTTTCCATACCTGCTCATCAGCAAGAAGCGCTATGCTGGCCTGCTCTTCTCCTCTCAGCCTGATACCCATGACAGAATGGACTGCAAGGGCCTGGAGGCTGTGCGCAGGGACAACTGTCCCCTGGTGGCCAACCTTGTTACATCCTCGCTACGCCGAATCCTCGTGGACCGGTGTGTGTGTGTGTGTGTGTGTGTGTGTGTGTGTGTGTGTGTGTGTGTGTGTCCCTCCTAGACCCAGAAGCCAGCCTCCCTCAGACCCATGGGCCCAGCAGCCTCCCCTGGGCATAGAGGGGTCTTGCTGTGACGGTGAGGCAGTGGTGAATTAGACTGGCTGCCTTAGGTGATGGCCTCTGGCCTCCTGCTTCTGCACTACTGCAAACCCCGTCTCAGCCTGTAGTGCCCACTGCAGTGATGAAAGCTGCAGCCATCGTCAGCAGCCCCTGGTGACTCTGTCCATTGTCTCAGGGACCCTGATGGTGCCGTGGCCCATGCCAAAGATGTCATCTCGGACCTGCTGTGCAACCGCATAGACATCTCCCAGCTGGTCATCACCAAGGAGCTGACCCGTGCAGCGGCCGACTACGCGGGCAAACAGGCCCACGTGGAACTGGCTGAGAGGTGGGGCAGTCACGCCGCCTCCTGCAGCTGGGGCCATTCAGCCCTCCCCAAACCTCACCCACCTCCCCTGTCCGCAGGATGAGGAAGCGTGACCCCGGCAGTGCGCCCAGCTTGGGAGACCGAGTCCCCTATGTGATCATTGGTGCTGCCAAAGGCGTGGCTGCCTACATGAAATCGGAGGTCAGGCCCACCTGGGCTGTGCCCCTCCCAGAATCTCACTTCTGCTTTCCTCTGGGCGGTCGAGCCCCTGGGCCTGACCGTAGTGCCTCCTTGTACAGAGTTGGCTGCTGTGCCATCTCCGCCCCTCCCCGCCCTGGGTGCCTATACCTCCATTTGTTTTATCTTCTCAAGCCACCCAGTGAACAGTGACCTGGTTCTTAGCCTGTGACTTCTGACCCCTGCGCCCCCTCCATGGCCCTTCCTGCCCCTGGGTGCACCCCTTCGTCACACCCTGAGGGTATTGTCCACGGCTCCCCCCTGGCCCCCTGGTAACCGCGGCCTGCCCACAGGACCCCCTGTTTGTGCTGGAGCACAGCCTGCCCATCGACACCCAGTACTACCTGGAGCAACAGCTGGCCAAGCCGCTGCTGCGCATCTTTGAGCCCATTCTGGGCGAGGGCCGTGCAGAATCCGTGCTGCTCCGTAAGTGTGACCCCATGGAGGGAGTGTGGGCAAGAAAGGGGCAGGGGCAAGACTGTCAGCTCCTCTCTTGTAGGTGGTGACCACACACGCTGCAAAACTGTGCTTACCAGCAAGGTTGGTGGCCTCCTGGCCTTTACCAAGCGTCGCAACTGTTGCATTGGCTGCCGCTCCGTGATCAACCATCAAGGTGAGACCTAGGACACAGCGCTCTACACCCACTGGTGGGGCTCTGCCACAGGATCCATTCTGCCTGCGCTCCGGGTTTCCCCGGGGGAGTTTCCCCGCACACTCAGGCCCTTGTTCTCTGGCCCTGGGGACTTTCAGAAGCCGGGATGGGCAGCGGGTGGAGAAGAGCAGAGATGCAGGGATGGAGGCTAGGGCCTGTGCTGATACCCGCCCCTCCCCCAGGAGCTGTGTGTGAGTTCTGTCAGCCACGGGAGTCAGAGCTCTACCAGAAGGAGGTGAGTGAGGTAGGGGCTGGAGCTGGGGCAAGCCTGACCCCCACATCCCTGCTCAACCTGCTGTGTCCTTAGGTGTCACACCTGAATGCCCTGGAGGAGCGCTTCTCGCGCCTCTGGACACAGTGCCAGCGTTGCCAGGGCAGCTTGCATGAGGATGTGATCTGTACCAGGTGCACCTTCCCCCACTTGCTACCAGACTCCTGACCCAGCGGGGAGACCTCACTGAAAAGTGGGCAGGGTCTGCCTGGGCTAGGCGCCTGCACAGCCTCCCCAAGGGTGGGGCCGGGCTTTCCCCAGGGAACGGGCGGGTGGGGCGCGTTCCCACGCCAGGTGACAGCTGATATACGGCTGGCTACCTCTCGGGGCACTGCTGTTATCGGCTTCCCTGTGCCCGCTAAGCAAACAGCCCCCTCCCCTGGGTGGGCAGCAGGTAGGGGCCAAAGTCCTGGGAACAGCCCCTGACCACCACCCTTTGTAGCCGCGACTGTCCCATCTTCTACATGCGCAAGAAAGTACGCAAGGACCTGGAGGACCAGGAGCGGCTGCTGCAGCGTTTTGGACCTCCGGGCCCTGAGGCCTGGTGACCTGATAAGGGACAGAGAATAAAGTTCAGACTTTTTGCTACTGGCTGTGTGTTGTGGTCTCGGGGAATAGGTTGGGTTTCATGGTTCAGGTGCAGTACAATTCCCTGGGGCCTCGGTACCTCTACCTGTGCCCACACAGGGCTAGCATCTCTGTTTCCCTTCTGAAAACCCGAGTAAGATCCCAACGCTCTGCTTTGCTCCTCCCCATGGGGCTGGTGGTCTCCCAGCTGACACCGGGTGCTACCCTGTTTCCTTCAGGCCTAGGGTAGCTCTTGGCACATAGACATCCACACCTCAGGGCAGCAAGGGGACCCTCCCTGACGCTGGTACTTCCACCATGGGGTCCTGGTGGTCCGTCTGCCTGGGCTTCCCCACGGCTCTTGGGAGATCCCCTGTCCTCACAGCTGTTCCTGGGCCTCACTGCCCCGTGTCATCTCGCCCTGGTCACCCTTGGCTCTTTCCTGTGGCATCCTGTTCCCAGGGCCTGCAGCCCCTCATGTCTTTGTCCTTTCTCAGCAACTTCTCTCCCCAATGGTGGGGAACCCCAAATCCAGATGGCTCCTAGGCCCACCCTCCCTGCCACGTGACCAGAGGGTTGTGCAATCCAGACCCCTCCCCGAGGGGATTTTTGAGGAGGGCCCCCGTGGCCCGCCCCTGGGGGGGGTGTGGGGGCTGGGCCAAAGTATATATAGGAGTAGTGGCCAGAGCCAGCCCAGCCTGCCCTGAACCACCATGCTTGCTCTGGAGGCTGCACAGTAAGTGGGTAATCCCCAAACCTGTACTTGGACCCCCACCCCATCAGCACCCTCAGCTTCTGTGCCCACCCCCCCCAAGGCAGGTGGTAAGGGGTGGCCTCACCGTCTGCAGAGGACAGTTCTCCCATCAACTCTCTTCCTAGACAGGTTTCCAAAGATGGCATGTTCTGGAGACTCTCACCCCCATCCTGCCCAGGTCTTCCCAGGTGTGCCATCTGTCCTCTCTATCGCTTGCTTCATTTCTGGCGCTCTCTGCCCCTTGAGTTTTGTCTGTTTCTATTTCCTCCTGTCTAACTGTTCCGTCCGGCTCCTGGCGCTACCCTGGCGGCCATTCCTTTGCTCTCTCCCTCAGTCTGTTTCTAGCCCTGCTCTTCAATACGTTGCTTCCTCTGGTCTCCGCAGGACTTGCGAAGACACTCAAGCCAAGCTCTCTGGCCACCCTGTCCCCAGGCAGCTGGGGACTTTCTCCCTCTTACTTTCCTTGTCTCCCCCACAGTGTGCATGCAAATCCCAAGGGTAGTGGGGGACATTTGCCTGGCACCCGCCCCCTACTTCCTGTCCTAATGGGGCTGTGGGGGTGACTGTGGGAAGGCTGGGCGCACACAAGGACAGCCAGCAGACTGCAGAGCTGTGGTGATCACAGCTGCCACCACCTCCCCTGTGGGCCCCACAACCACTTTGAGGCTCAGGTGGCTGAGGGCAGCCCTGACATGCCCCTGTGTCTCTCCCCAACCAGGCTGGACGGCCCACACTTGAGCTGTTTGGTGAGTCTGAGCCCCGGGGAGGGTGGGGGGTGCCTGTGTGGCCTGCAGGGCGGACCTCACTAAGATCTACTTCTGCCTCAGTTTCCAGTCTCTGTCTCCCCAGACCCCCGTCCCCACCTCATCTGTGACTTGAGGCTACTTCGTTGACCTTGTGTACCTGTCTAGTTCATGTTCTCTGTGTATAGTCCTGTGTTGGGGTTATGGATCTTACATCTTTTAACTGTAGGACTGAGGACACCAACTATGTTCCTCAATACTTGACTCTCAACACAACAATGAGATCTTTTCTGTGGTAGCAAGAAGTCCCCACTTCTTTGAGTTTTGTTGGACTTTTTTGTTTGTTTTGTTTTAATTGAGACAGGATCTCTCAATGTAGCTCTGTTTTCAAACTCATGATCCTCCTGCCTCAGTCCTCAGAATGCTGAGGATTATACCTGTAAGATACCTGCTGTTGGTTGTTTAAAACTGATGTATCGTGTGTGCATCAGGGAGTGTCCTCATTGTGTACACTGTTGTAGCCATTAATAGACCCAGATTAGAAAAATCCCATCATTCTAGAACATTCGCTGGTATCCCTACGTGATCTCATCCCGTATGTTACACTGATGCATTTGAAGTTGTAAATGATTCGTGCATAGGTCTTTTGGGCGCCTGCCCTCTTCCCACCCACAGCATGTTAGGTCCCTGTCCTTTTTGCTGCATGGTTGGCCACCCACCAGTAAACCCCACAGCCTCGGGCTGCTCCATCTGCCTGCGTGAGCAGGAGGGTGTGCGGGAGTCATCTGCATGAACTTCAGAGTTCATTTGCACTGCTCTTCCAGTGGCTGTGGCTGAAACAACACACGCTTCTTGAGATGAACTGGTGTCCTGGGCTAGTGAGGGTGTGCATGCCTGTCACCCCAGGGTGAACACCGCTTCAAGTTCTGGGCCAGCCTGGGCTACAGAGCGAGTTCCTAGGTACCAGTTGTACACTGGGAACTACTAGGGTTCCTTGAGGGTCACAGCCATGGCAGACGCTAGCTTCTAGGTGTCCCTTCTTCAGGGATTCGGTGTCTGTTTCTGTTTGTTTCTGTCCTTCCTCTCCTCTCAACTGTCAGTGTCCCAAAGGCTGGGGAGTGGGGAGTCTCCGAGGTCTGGGATGACTCTGTCTTCACCCCAGCAGTACCCAGAAGGTGTCTTCTATGACCTGGACAGCTGCAAGCCCTTCAGTTACCCAGATTCAGATGGGGGCCCTGGTGAGTGACCCAGCTTCCTAGCACCCTGGGCTCCCTTCACGCGGGGGAGGGGGTGAGATCCACAGGAGCCCTCCCTCATTATGGCAGCCCCTCCCCAAGCCACCTCCCTACCCGTCCCAGTCCATCTGCTCCCCCATGCAAATTCTGGGGTCGGAGATTTGCACAGCTTACAAAGGCCCCTCTGTGTGGGATCTTGAGGGTGCCGGTCTTCTGCCCACCTTCGATTACTGGCTCTGACCCTTCTTTTAGACTCCACATGGGGCTGGACAGAGGCCCCACCTGCCTCCGCCATCACCCCCTATGAAGTCTTCGACCCTACTACGACTGCCTTTGCCCACTCTCAGGCTGTGCAGCTCTGTTACGGTCATGGTCTCGGCCCCTCTGCCTACGGCCCCGTGGGGACCCTTGACCCAGCCTCGAGCTTGGAGGCTCCAGGGCCTGGCCTCCAGGTGTACCCCTCAGAGGACTTTGTCAGCCAGGTGAGGGGCAGGAATTGCTTGGAGGAAGACTTCCCACCTCGTATTTCTTGTGCAACTCTCTGAAATGAACTTCTGGACTGTACCTGGGTGGGGGATACAAGAACGCCCTTCCGAGGTAGTTCCTGGACCCATGTCATCTTCTGACTGCCTTAACTTCTCTGTGTGTTGAGATAACCAAGGCCAGTGTTCACACTGTACAGGAAGATAGTAAGGGCTGCAGAGGTGTTGGGGGGGGGGGAGTGAGGGAGTGATGTAGAGGTGACCCTGGTCTCCCACAGACTCTGGGCCCCTTGGCTACCCCGTACCCCAGCCCTGTGCTGTCAGAGGAAGAAGACATTCTGCTGGACAGCCCTGCCCTGGAGGTCTCAGACAGCGAGTCAGATGAGGCCCTCTTGGCTGGCACCGAGGCAGGTATGTGGGGTGGTAAATTGGTGGGGACGCTGATTGTGGGTCAGGGGAGGGCCTGAAGGAACCAAGGTTCCCTAAGTACGTTGTAACAGCTCCCAAGGAAGTTCCCAGATCCTTGCTACGTGTTGGCTATATGACCTTGGCCAAGGGCACCATCCTCTCTGTACCCTAGTTCCCATTGTGCACCAAACCACAGTAACAGCAAGAGAGAGCTACTCCCAACCGTTACCCTCTCCTCGTACCTCTGTCAAGTTATTCTCTATTGGACAACAGTTTCCTGTATATAAAACCTGCTATTTTATACATCCTCACACCCTAATTCCTCACTTTAGGGATTCTAGGCAAGGCGCTCGATCACAAAGCCATACCCCAGCCCTCTTTTTACTTTTAAAAGACAGTCAACTAAATTGCCCAGGCTGGCCTTGAACTTGTGATCCCCTTTCTCAGTCTCTGGAATAGTTAGAATAACTAGGTTCGAATCAACCGGGCCTGACTCAATTGTAGGGCGCTGTAGACGTGGGGGGGTCCCATCAATGGACTTCCCCTCGTAACGTGGGTACCTAATACCCTACAGGTGCCCGCAAGAAACTGCGCCTCTACCAGTTCCTGCTGGGACTGCTGCTGCGCGGGGACATGCGCGAGTGCGTGTGGTGGGTGGAGCCGGGTGCCGGAGTCTTCCAGTTCTCCTCCAAGCACAAGGAGCTGCTGGCTCGCCGCTGGGGCCAGCAGAAGGGCAACCGCAAGCGCATGACGTACCAGAAGCTGGCGCGTGCACTGCGCAACTATGCCAAGACAGGCGAAATCCGCAAGGTCAAACGCAAGCTCACCTACCAGTTCGACAGCGCTCTGCTGCCAACTACCCGGCGCGCCTGAGCGCCCCGCTAAGACCCCTTTCTAGCCCCCAGACCCTAGTGTCCATGAAGCCCCGTATGGGGCCAGTAGGCTGCCAGGGTCCTCAGGTCTCACCAGGGCCTCCCCAGCGTCCCCCGTGCCATGGCCATGTATGGGATTCCCCAGGATGGTCGTGTTTAAGGGGAGTGTCACGACCCACTGGTCATTCTACTTGCTCCTAGAATGGCAGGTTTCTCTGCGGGGGCTCCTGGTGGTGTTTGCAGTTCCGGAAGAGCCCTGTGATCACACACGTCACTGCACCAGCAGGTGGCGCTGTCTACAGCCCCCAAACCTTGTGTGTGTGTGTGTGTGTGTGTGTGTGTGTGTGTGTGTGTGTGTGTGTGTGTG
>NW_004949112.1:2824741-2832562 GCF_000317375.1 Microtus ochrogaster
CCTGCTCAGATCTGAGATCTAGTTATGTCTTTATGTCTGGAGCCTTCTGAGAACCCTGTGCCATCTATGACTTTTCTCTGTGTCCATCCATGACTTTGTTTGAAACAGGGTCTCACTATTTAGCTCAGGGTGGCCCCCAACTTGTGACAATCCTCCTGCCTCAGTCTCCTAAGTGCTGGGATTACAGGGGCACAACACCATACCAGGCCTTTTCTTTTTTTGAGACAAGGTTTTACTGTGTAGTTCATGCTGTCTTCAAGCTTGTGGTGATCCTCTTGCCTCAGCCATCCCTTGGGACCCTCTGGGATCTGAGATGACTTGTTGGGGAGGGTGGGGGTGGGGCGTTTGGTGAATCTTACAGACTGAAGCCTTTTGGGGTCCTTTGTCATATGGGAAGTTCTCCAATATCCTAGGCTCCTGGCTGCCCTGAGGTCACATACTGACTCTCTTGTTTGAGGGGCCACGTGTATTGTATGTCAGGATCATTCTAGTCCCTGGCCAGTTTGGGGGTGTGGCAAGGCCAGTGCCTGTTATTTTTGAGACTGGGTGTCAGGTAGCTCAGGCTGTCCTTGAACTTGCTGCGAAGCTGAGGATGGCCTTGAGCTCCTCCCTCAAGCTCCTGCCTCTGCCAGAGTGCTCAGATCCTGGCACCATCACGAGCCTGTTTCTTTTCTTTTTCATAAGTCAGGGTCTATCTGTGTGGGCCAGGCTGGCTTTAAACTCATAACAGTCTTCCTGCCTCAGTGTCCAGCGCGCTAGGGTTCTGAACATGTTCCACCACACCCTGCTTACCCCACGCCATCACTAGCCAGGCTTCTAAAGCTGGCCACCCCCCACCCACAAGGCAGGCAAATTAAGTCCCTGCAGGTGTTGTCTGCAGAGAAAAGCACTCTACAGTGAGCTTTCAGACTAGGGAGCTCTCCCACAGTCCAGACCTCTGGCCAGATGTTCTGTGTGCAGAGGCTGGGACCAGTCCCTTCCCAGTGCCTGCTGTCTTACCGTGACCACGCTCAGCTGCCTGTTCTGGCCCAGTCTTTTGAAGTGCTGGATACAGCCAGCTGTAGGCCAACCCGGCTCGAATTGTGAGGTTCTCATTGGGCCCCCATAGCAGAATCAGAACCCAAGGTTTTGAGCCTGAGCAGGCTGGGCCACCCAGGCCTAGGTCCCTCTGAGAAAGAGGAGGAAGAGGGCCTCCTTGCAACCCTGATGAACCATAACTCACCTCTGGGTCACCAGGACGGGAAAGAAGAATCATGGAAGATGTTCATGTGACCAAGGACAAGCTGACACCAAATAGAATTCTTTCTTCAAAAGCCAACATCACTATACATGGATAATAAATAAAATCCTAAATAAAGTTTACAGCTGTGCTGGGATCCTTCATCAGGCTCTGGCCTGCCTCACCACAGGACCTGGCTGGTACTGAGGCTGAGGGTAGCTGCAGTGAGGGGGTAGATGAGAGAAGGTGGAGGTACCATGGCGGTAGGCCAGGCTAGGTCTTGAATGGTGAAATCACTGGGCTTCCCAGCTCTTCTTTCCATCCACTCCTCCATTCCAGGCTTTTGGCTTTGGTGTGTTAGGAGCGTTCTTACACTGTAGTTCAGGCTGACCTCAAAGTCACACCAATCCCCCTCTCTTTTGGTTCAGCCTCTGTCTGGAATTCCGGGATATGGGGCGTGCCACGATCCTGGGCCACTGTGCAGCTTGCCTGCTCCTTCCAGAGTGAGATGGAAGTTTGCGGGACAAGCAAAGGCGTCAAAGGAAGGCTGCCTACTGGTTGGCTTAGTGCCCCCAGAGGCGGGCAAGTTTCCAGCTTCGGGGATTTTGTACAGTGGAGGAGAGGGAGGGGCGCAGGAAGAGAAAAAGGGAGGCAGCTTGTCTTGGTTCCCTGGACCCTGACCGAGTCCTTTCCTCTGATCCCTTCTGGACCGGTCACACCTGTGGTACTACCCTAAGCCTCTCTCCTTGTCTTTACTTCCTCCACCCTCTGGTGCTGGGAAGGAGCCGGCCCGGGCAGCCCTCCAAGGCCTTCCCGGCCTCTCTGCACCCGGCCGGTAACCGGCAGTCGGCCAGGCCACTCCCAGGGGGCCCGCACCAGGACAGGGCGGGAGGGACACCAAGACCTCCTTCCCCCGGCAGGCACCCGTCCTGCCTACGCGGGGAAACCGGACTCTCTCGCGCGGCTCTGGTTTCTAGAAAACTCCTGACTCGGGATGGCTCAGAAAGGCTTCCAGGACCTACCCCTCCCTCGCCCTGTGCACCTGAGACCCCCTAGCCTTCTTCTGGTCCTCCCCCAGGACTAGTTGGCCCCTCCTCACAACTCCTCCTCCGGTCCTTCCCAGGATCCAGTATTCCCCTCCTCCTTCACCTCCTTCTTTTTTCTCTCCCCCCCCCCCCCGGGGACACAAGTGCCCCGCTCCCCATCTTGTTCTCTGTCTGCTCCCTTCTCCTCCCCCACCCTCATTTCTCCAGAACCTAAGGATCTGGGCCCCTGCGCCCCCAGCCTCCGGAGGCCCAGACCCCCTCCTTCCGAGGTCACACAGTCTCCACCTTTGTACCTCCCACAGACTCATGTGTCCAAGTTCCCCCAGCCCATCCCCACTGGGGCGTTGGCATCCGGCCACCCCTCTCTGTCTACTAGCTATTTCTCGCCCTTTAGAGCATGCGGGAGGAATGTGGGGCGGCCCAGGGCTGCCTCCTGGGAATCTTGAGCCTCCATAAAGGGCCCCTCCTAGGAACCCACCTGTCCCTGCTAGGGCCAGGCTAGAGCCACTGCGATCCCAGGCCTGGGAGTCCGAGGAGGTCGTCGACATGCCTGAGGCTAAACCAGGTGGCTGGCCAGAAACCTTCCTGGGAGTTGGGTGGGAGACGGCCTGCAGACAGGGGATGTCTCTTCCGTGGGAGGAGGGGTCCTTTGCCTTCTCTTACATCTAGGTAGAGTGTGGGTTCCTTGCCTGCTTGGGGAAGAGAGGCCCCTTCTAGGTGCGCGGATGGGTTCCTCCCTGATGCAGTGTGATGGGGTCTTGTGTCTGTGTAGCAGTCACTCTTCCTCTTCAGGCACCGGGTAGAAATCTCAGCTAATTATAAATTGGGTTCGGTTCTCTCTCTCTCCCTCCCTCCCTCTCTCCTTCTTTTCTCTTCCCCTCTCCTCTCTCCTCCAGTTCTCCAGGCTGGTCTCAAACTCACTCTCCAGCCCAGGCTGACTTGGAAGTCCCAGTCTGTTTTGAGGGAGAGGGTGTTTCAAGATAGGGTTTCTCTGTGTAGCGCTGGCAGTCCTGGAACTCACTCTGTAGACCAGGCTGGCCTCAAACTCAGAGAGCCACCTGCCTCTGCCTCCAGAATGCTGGGATTAAAGGCGTGCGCCACCACCGCCCGGCCAAGTCCCGTTCTTACTGCCTCAGTCTCTCAAGAACTGGGTGGGAGGCGTGCACCCCCATTACCAGCTAGGGGGCTCCTTTTCTTGAGGCTCAAGGGGTCTTGCTTGTACACTGCTGGGGCTCAGTTTAGGGCTAGGGTCCTCTCCAGGTGGGAGAGCACCCTCGAGTGAGTTGCATCGAGTTCACTGAGCGAAGATTGGGTGCTTTCTAGATCATGAGGTGCGTCAATGACACAGTGGGGCTTCATGTACATGGAGTGAGAATTTTCTGTGTAAAGATGAGCCCCCCTTTGGTGTGAAAGTCGGGCTTGTCACAGGGAATATGGGTCTCTCCTGTGTGTGGAACCCTTTTCTCCTGCTATGATGGGGACGGAATCCAGAGCCTCCTGCCTGCTGGGCACCCACCAGCTCTGTCCTGGCACCCCAGTCTCTCTCCAGGGCAGTTAGGAGTACTCCTTGGGGTGCAAAGGCAGTCTGTAAGGTGGCTGGGGCTTTCTCTTTTCGTGGAAGTGGGCATTGCACCCAAACCCTGGCATCACCTTCCCCAACCAGGTTGAGGTTGCCACCAGCTCCTTGCAGAGAGTGACCCATGGGTCAGTGACCTGTACCATAGGAGACTGCTGTGGTCAGCACCAGTGTCCAGTTTCTATCCCAGGGGAAGGGCTAATTATACCCCAAACCTGAAAGGTCAGACTGGTGGCCAGAGTCTGGGGTGAGGGTTTGAGGGGAGGGGGAACCTGATTCCACAGTCAGGGTGAGGATCAACTTATGCCTGGAATGGACCCCGGTTCTGAGGAAGGAGGTCTGGGTCTAGACTCTGGGCAGGGGCAGGAGAGCACCATGGGTGCTGAAGTTTCAACATCTGTATTACAGCAGCCAAAAAGGCCCCCAAAGGCAAGGATGCGCCAAAGGAAGCACCAAAGGAAGCTCCTGCTAAGCCAGATCCTGCAGAGCCCCCCAAAGGTGAGGTGCCCCCTGGGGCTCTACCAACTGTCTCTTCCTGGCCCTTCTGCACACTGGCCCTAGCCTTTCCTGATCTCTTTCCGGTAGCTGTCTCCACACAGTGACAGAGCCACAGTCCTGCCTGGCTTCCCAGCACCCCACCCAGGCTGGCACCGCATCCTGAGCCCCCAAAAGCTATGTTCGTATTTACATGTCCTTTACCCGAAAGTCCTTTCAGGACCATTCTGGCTATAACCTGCTGGTCCACAGATGGGGAAACTGAGGCCCACGGGGCTAACAGAGCCTAGCAAAGCTTATGCTTCTGGATAAATGTAAGCCACACCATAATCTCTGCCTTCTGAGCAGAGGGGTTCGTGTGTGTGTGTGTGTGTGTGTGTGTGTGTGTGTGTATGAGTGTGTGTGTGTGTGAGACAGGGATCCTTGTAGCTGTAGCTGTCCCGGAACTCACTCTGTAGACCAGGCTGGCCTCAGACTCACAGAGATCCTCCTGCTTCTGGGATTAAAGGCATGCACCACCACCACCCAGTGATCATAGGGGTTCTTATTAATCCCAGAACTCTTCCCAAAGAGGTCCTCTGCTTCCCCTTAAACCACTGCTGACACCCTAATCCCTAATCCTTTTTCCTGAGTAGAGGCCCAACCTGAGGACCAATCCCCAACTGCAGAGGAGCCCGCAACAGGCATTTTCCTGAAAAAGCCAGACTCTGTGTCAGTGGAGACTGGTGAGCCCTGGAGTTGAACAGACTAGAACCCGAGTGTGAGGGAGGAGAGCTGGGGGGGGGGGGCTCCTGGATCAGAGCCCCTGGGTCTGAGAGAGAAGGGCTGGGTCTCTGGAGAGCTGGGTTCCTCAGTGCCTCCTTCCTCCAGGGACGGACACTGTGATTCTGGCCAAGGTGAACGGGAAAGAGCTCCCAGGCAAGCCTACTGTCAAGTGGTTCAAGGGGAAGTGGCAGGAGCTGAGCAGCAAGAGCGGAGCCCGATTCGCCTTCAAGGAATCCCATGACTCTGACAGCAATGTGAGACCCCGGTGGGACCAGAGGGGTGCGGCACCCCCTCGAG
This sequence comes from Microtus ochrogaster, assembly GCF_000317375.1. Taxonomy (NCBI): domain Eukaryota; kingdom Metazoa; phylum Chordata; class Mammalia; order Rodentia; family Cricetidae; genus Microtus; species Microtus ochrogaster. Next base: position 2,830,140 of record NW_004949112.1, read on the forward strand.
GTAGTGCCGAGGCCCGGCTAGAGCAGTGTAGAGGGCATAGCCACATATTCCTCACCTCTTTAGAGGCCTTAGGAGTCAAGATCCTGTCCCAGAGAGCTCTGCTTGGGGCCGGGTGAAGATTTGGGGACTGTGAGTCAAAGCGCCATGACCCTGTCCCCACCCCCCCCTCAGGTGTACACCGTGGAACTCCACATCGGGAAAGTGGTCCTAGGGGACCGCGGGGATTACCGTCTAGAGGTCAAAGCCAAGGACGTCTGCGACAGCTGCTCTTTCAGTGTGGACGTGGAGGGTATGTTGGGGGCAGAGACGGGGACGCTGGCGGGTGGGGGGGTTCTCCACTGAGCTGGCGTGGATGCAGGCGTGGAGGTGGCACGGTCCCACTTTCTTGGAGGAAAGGGTCAAGACTTTGTAATGGTGGGGACAAGGTCTCCAGGCTTTGTGTAGAAGGAGGTACTAGACTTACAGGTGTTTAGCAACTTGGGGTACACATGAAAAAGTTTAGGAAGCTTCCAGGTTTGTGAGCTGAGGGCTTGGGTAATTAGTGCCCCCTGCCTCATAGAATCTGGGTGCATGGGTTCAGCACGAGGTGCATAGACCAGGCAGGTTTAGGAGAAAGCAGGAGTCCTGCAGCCTCTGGGGTGTGGGGTTTGAAAGTGAGGGGCTGAAGGAATGAGACTCCCCTAGCCTGGGGAGCAAGGAGCAGCTGGCCAGGAGGGTGGGACATGGTACCTTTGGAGTGGAACTCCAAAGGGTAGAGAAGTTATGCCTGGTACATGCCTTTCACCCAGCCCGAGGCTGAGGCAGGGTGACTGATGCCAGCCCCACATGAGCCTGGGGTTCACAGTGAGATCTTGTCTCAAGATCCAAAATACTGGGGGGGGGGGTGCAGTGTTTTTTGTTCTAGGTCAGCCAGGGGTACATAGTGAGACTCTATTTCAAACACACACACACACACACACGCACGCACACACACACACTATACTATACACACACACACACACCACACACACGCACACACACACACACACACACGCACGCGCACGCGCGCACACACACACACACACGAGAGGGGAAGGAAGGGAGAGAAAGCACTGTCTAGGCCTTTGGAGATGGTGCACTGGCCCAGAAGGTGGAGGAAAGGGTACCCAAGAGGCTGGGACTTGTGAATGTCTGGACAGGATGTCCTGGCCTTTACCTTACTCCTCCTCCTCACCTGTTCCCAGCACCCAGACAGGACTCATCTGGTCAGAGCCTTGAGAACTTCAAACGCTCGTGAGTGCCTCCGGTCCCGGGAAGAGGTGCCCATTGGCACTGAGAACCAAGGGACACTTTTCCTTGGGAGGTGGAGAAAGAGGGCAAGGAGTGGGGATGCTTGGATGGATCTTCGTGGGGTTCACAACCCTCTTAATGATTACAGGGGTGATGGGAAGTCAGAAGACGCGGGTGAACTGGATTTCAGCGGCTTGTTGAAGAAGAGGTGAGTTGGCCTAGCTGGCAGATAGGGACAGGTGGGGTCTTGGGAAAAGAGCCAACACCTCTTTTCTTATCAACCTCCCTGGGTTTTCTCCTATTCTGCCCACCTTCCCTTCTTTTTCTTCTTTTTCTTTTCTTCTCTGTGTGGTGTATGAGGGTGTGTGGGCTGGGGGCGGAGGTTGAGGTCGTATCTTCTATCACTCCCCACCGTCTGTCTTTCTTTATTGTATTTTGAGACAAAATCTCCCTATAGCTTTGACTGGAGGTGTGTACCACCATACCTGGCCTTTCACTTTTTTTTTTTTTTTTTTTTGCGATGGAGTCTCTCACTGAACTTGGAATTCAATAAGCTGACTAGAGAAAGCTAACAAAGTCCAATGTGTTTGTCCACATGAGTGCAGTACCTGTGGAGGCCAGAAGAGGGTGTTGGACCCCTTAGAACTGGAGCTACAGGTGGTTGTGAGTTGCCTGGTGTGAGCGCTGGGCACTGAAGCTGGGTTCTCCGGAAAAGCTGTGTGTGTTCTTAACTGCAAATCATCCCCTCCAGTCCACACCCGCCTTTCACAGACTTGTGTCCTAATGCAGCAAGCACTTAGCCCAGAGCCATCACTTCAGCCTCCACCCCTAGGTTTTCTGTTTACTCCAAAACTATCTCCTCCTCCTCATCTCGCCAGCCTGTCCACACCTACCCCTTCCTATAATGCCATCCACTCAGCCATCTGTTCAGCAAGTATTCAACCTTTTCACTCCTGACGCCACCAGCCCTGCACCCTGCTCAGCCAATCTTCCAACCGATCACCTACCCATCACAAATCCATCCACTCACCCTCCATCCACATAGCTACCTACCTCTCCATCTCCAGCCTATCTGTCCTCTCCCCACCAGCTTCCCAGTTCTCTATCCCATCTACCATTATACTCAGATATCCATTTGTTCAGTGTGTCTGTCT
>NW_004949112.1:2833453-2834496 GCF_000317375.1 Microtus ochrogaster
TCCACACTCACGCCCTGCACCGTCCATTCCACACTCACGCCCTGCACCAATAAAACAAGGCACTTATATATCAACTCCCTCCCTCCTTGTCTATTCAACAACCTTTCCCCCAACAGCACCGAGCATCCTATCCAGACATCTGCTCCCCCACATCCAGCCAGCATTTTCCTTTCACCCCGTCACCTACACACCCAATCCATTGCAGCTTTCTGTCAAATTGAACAATGCGAGGTTGGGACTCTGTGGGTAAAAAATAACTGGACTGGGGCTGTGAAGACAACTCAGTCAGTAAAGTGGTTGTCGTGAACCCGAGAAGACCCGAGTTCAAATCCCCAGCACCTGTAAAAGCTATGTGTAGAGCTACACTTCTGTCATCCCAGCAGGCGAAATGGAATAGGTTCCTGGAGTTTGTTGGCCAGTCAGCCTAGACAATCAATGAGCTCCAGGTTCAGTGAGAGAACAACCACATCTCAAAATATAAGCTGGGCTAGGGAGATGGCTCAGTGAGTGGGCAAGGGTGCCTGTTGCCATGCCTGATGGCCTGCATGCAATCCTTGGAAACCACATGATGGGGAGAGAATGGACTCCTGAAAGTTGTTCTCTGACTTTTGCACGCATGCTGTGGTATGTGAGTATGCACGTGGGCACGTGCACGCACACACACACACACACACACACACACACACACACACACTAAAAAGAGTTTAAAACATTTTAAGAAGTGAGGTAGAGGAATGACTGAGGAAAGACCTGATAGCAACTTCAGGCTCTGCACACCGATGCATATGTGCACGCACACACACACACACACTAGTGGGTAGTATGACAATTTACTGTTGTTTTTCAGCACACTTAGTCTCTCCTGTATCCACTAGAGTGTCGGCCATGTGCCCACCCTTCATGGCTCCGGTTTCCCCACTGACAGCTCCTCTACTGATCCGTTTCTCTGATCAATGCTTCTCAGCCATTTCTGTCATCCTAGGCGGACACGCGTACCCTGCTATGCTCTATCCATCCTTCTGTTTGTCATCCTAGGCGGACAC
>NW_004949112.1:2834856-2835378 GCF_000317375.1 Microtus ochrogaster
TACCCTGCTATGCTCTATCCATCCTTCTGTTTGTCATCCTAGGCGGACACACGTACCCTGCTATGCTCTATCCATCCTTCTGTTTGTCATCCTAGCCGGACACGCATACCCTGCTATGCTCTATTCATCCTTCTGTTTCCCTGTCCTCTCACCTTCTGCTCTCAATATCAACATAATATTCATGCCCAAAGTTCAGCCATGCACCTACTCTGTCCCTTCCTTCTTCCTGAAGAGTCTCGCTTGCATTTCTTCCTCTGTGCACCACACATCTTGTGAGGCCAGCTGTCCTCTAGGTGCTGGGCTGAGATGGAGACACAGAGAAGCCTCACTTGATCCTGGGCTGACTCCTTCAATACCATGGGAAGACATGACAGATCCAAAGACAGGGACACGCACAAGGCAGTTTGGTGTGGTTGGAGGAAGTGTGTCAGGGCAAGAGCAGATCACTGCCTTGGAGAACCATAGATGCCTCGTAGACAAGAAAGCACTGGCATTAGGGTCTGTTTTGTTTTTTGTTTTTTT
>NW_004949112.1:2836066-2839345 GCF_000317375.1 Microtus ochrogaster
GATGGGTAGGAAGGTGAAGGGATGGATGGATGAGTGGGTGGAGGGATGGAGGGATAGATGGATAAGTGTGGGTAGATGCGTAGGAAGGTGAAGGGATTGATGGGTAAGTGTGTGGGTAGATGGGTAAGAAGGTTTAGATGACTACTTGGATGAATGAAACAATGAAATTGATATGAAAATGGATGGAAGGATGGGTGGACAGGTGAGCGGGGGAAGGGATAGAGAGTGGATTAAGGGTAGCTGTTTACTTGGTTAGGTGAATGGGTGGGTTGATGAAGATATGTGGACAGAAGGGTAGTGGGGATTGGATGGATAGAAGATGGATGAGTGGGGAGAGAAGTGAGGAAGAGAGGGAAGGATGACGGGATGATAATAAATGAATGGGTGCTTTATGGTTAGATGAATGGGCAGATGATGGGGGAGGTAGGGAGGGAAGGATGAGTGAGTGAGTGTTCAGATGGATAAGTAGGATACATGGACAACTGGATAGGTGGATGAACTGATAATGAATAGATATGTGAGTAGGGGATAAATAAATGGAGAGATGGATTTATTGAGGGAAGGGAAGGTGGAAGGAGAGATGGATGGATGATAAATGGAGAGAAGGGTGAATAATGGATAAATGGATGGGTATCCAGGTGAATGTGCAGAATTCAGGGATGTATGGGGAATAAATTAGAGGGTGTATGGATGGATAGATGTGGGGATAGATGATTGATGTGTGGGTGAGGGCTGGATAATTGAGGTGTGGCTAGATGAGTGGATAAAAGGAGGAAAGAAGATGCTTGGCCAATAATACAAGTGGGAAAGAACAAGGCTCAGAGTTACAGGTAACTGATTGTGGGGGTGGGGCACCTTAGCCGCCTTATTACTGTGTCCCTGCTCCCCCAGGGAAGTAGTTGAGGAGGAGAAGAAGAAGAAGAAAGATGATGATGATCTGGGCATTCCCCCAGAAATTTGGGAGCTCCTGAAAGGGGCCAAGAAGAGCGAGTACGAGAAGATCGCCTTCCAGTATGGCATCACTGATCTCCGGGGCATGCTGAAGCGCCTCAAGAAGGCCAAGGTGGAGGTCAAGAAGAGTGCAGGTCAGCATTGACCTGAGGGAGATGGGATTGTCCTGGAGCCCCCCGACACTGGGGACATCTGTACCCCGGATCCAGGACAAGTGGTGGGCCTCACTCTCAAAGGTCTCTAAGTCCACAGGAGGCCTCCAGACTTGACCTGGGAGAGACCAAGGTCTGGAAGGAAGACCTGGCTCCTCTGGAGATGATCAGGGCAAAAAGAAACTCTTTTCTGTAGTAGGAGGAACAGCGGGCTGCATTCTGCCTGGCTCCCAGCCACCTGGCTAGCTTATGTCCCGAAATAATTACACGGAAACTGTATTCTTTTTTTGTTTTGTTTTGTTTTTGTTTTTCAAGACAGGGTTTCTCTGTGGTTTTGGAGCCTGTCCTGGAACTAGCTCTGTAGACCAGGCTGGCCTCGAACTCACAGAGATCCGCCTGCCTCTGCCTCCCAAGCTCCCTCCCGAGTGCTGGGATTAAAGGCGTGCGCCACCACCGCCCGGCTGAAACTGTATTCTTTTAAATACTGCTTGGCCCATTAGTTTTAGCCTCTTACTGGCTAACTCTCACATCTTGCTTTAACTCATTTCTAATAATCTGTGTACCACCACGAGGTGGTAGCTTACCGGTAAGATCCTAACCTGTGTCTGCCTCGGAGAGGAGAATCATGGCGACTGACTGACTTGGCTTCTTTCTCCCAGCATTCTGTTCTGTTTACTCCGCCTACCTAATTTTCTGTCCTATTAAAGGGCCAAAGCAGTTTCTTTATTTAACCTATGAAATCAACACAAAACAGAAGACTTCCACATCACTTTTCTCTACTCCCTGGTCTTCTGTCTTTGACACTGGTCATCTCTGTATCCCCTGGTCCTCCCTCTACCCTGTGGTCATCCCTCCATCCCTAGCCTTTACTAAGAAGTTGGACCCAGCCTACCAGGTAGACAGAGGCAACAAGATCAAGCTGGTGGTGGAGATCAGTGATCCAGACCTTCCTCTCAAGTGGTTCAAGAATGGCCAGGAGATCAAGCCAAGCCTCAAGTATGATCAGGGGAACTGCTGCACGGGCGGTCTGCCGTGAATGCCCAGAAGTAAGCGTGGGTTCCCACCTTCCCTGTTGGCTCTCACACCAGGTATGTGTTTGAGAATGTGGGGAAGAAACGAATTCTCACCATCAACAAGTGCACGCTGGCAGACGATGCTGCGTACGAGGTGGCAGTCAAGGATGAGAAGTGCTTCACCGAACTCTTTGTCAAAGGTGGGGCTGGCTCCACCTGAGTCTGGGGACGGAGGGAGGGGATCGAGTGGGTCCTGAGACTGCTGGCTTCCTCTCTCTCACTCCATAGAGCCTCCAATCCTGATCGTCACCCCACTGGAAGACCAGCAGGTGTTTGTGGGTGACCGAGTGGAAATGTCGGTAGAGGTGTCTGAAGAGGGTGCACAGGTCATGTGGTGAGCATAGCTGCCTTCAGGTTCTTCACCTCAGCCCTGGTCTCTAGCAGACCCAAAACTTCCTAGGAGGTTCTGATCTTTGTTCAGGGGGCACCTGAGACCTCAGTTAATGTCTTCAAATCCCCCTTTACTCATAACCTCATTATTCTAGAACTGACCTCTGTTCATCCATTATCTCCAGGATCTTTTCCTGATCCCTCCTGCTATACTGAATATTAATTAATCTATCAGCTAGTTATTTGTCCTTGGATCCATCCATGTGTCTGTTATCCACTTGTCCATCACCCTCTCGTCCATCAATCATCCCTCTACACAAACACTCATCTTCTCTCATCCACCCACCATCATTCTGTCTACCATACCTCTATCCATGCATTTTATCCATGTATCCTTCTATAATCCATTCACCATCATCCTTCCACCCAATCATTACCAGCCCTTCATTCCATTCCACCTATCCACCCATCATCTCTCCACCCACCCACCCACTCATCCACCCACCCACTCATACATCCACCCACCCACCTACCCATCATCCCTCCATCCACCCATCCATCCATCCATCCATCCATCCATCATTCCTCCACCCACCCACCTATCCATCCATCCATCCATCCACCCATCATCCCTCCACCCACCCATCCATCATCCACCCACCCATCCATCATCCACCCATCCACCCACCCACCCATCCACCCATCCATCTATCCATCCACCCATCCATCCATCATTCCTCCACCCACCCACCTACCCACCCATCCATCCATCC
>NW_004949112.1:2839910-2841154 GCF_000317375.1 Microtus ochrogaster
CCATCCACCCATCCACCCATCATCCATCCACCCATCATCCCTCCACCCACCCATCCATCATCCACCCACCCATCCATCATCCATCAACCCACCCACCCATCATCCCTCCACCCACCCATCCATCATCCATCCACCCATCCATCCATCATCCCTCTATTCCTTCCCCCCTTTCCACCCATTCATCACGTGTCCATCTTGCCCATCTACCATCAATCTTTTTACCTATTTATAACTTCTTCTGTTCATTTCTTCATCCATCCCCCAACCCAGCCTCCTTTCCATTGATTCATTCAGCCATTCACCTATCACCTTTAACCCATCCTTCCTTCCTTCACACACCCATTCCTTACCCCTCCACCCATTCATTCTCCATCTAAACCAACCGCATGCCCGCCCATCCCTGGTCTATCTATGATCTATTCTCCCACTTCATTGACCTGCCTTCCACCCACCCAGGATGAAGGATGGTGTGGAGTTGACACGGGAGGACTCCTACAAGGCACGCTACCGCTTCAAGAAGGACGGGAAACGTCACATCCTCATCTACTCTGATGTGACTCAGGAGGATGGGGGCCGCTATCAAGTCATCACCAACGGCGGCCAATGTGAGGCTGAACTCATTGTGGAAGGTACCACTTCTCGGAGTCCTGGAAGAGCTGCGGCTCCTCTCCCACCCCATCTGGCCAGATTCTCCAGCTTGTGCTCAGGCTGGTAACATCTGCCCCCACTCCCCACACGTGACACTGTGTCCTGCTGCACACGCGTGTCCCCACTCCCCACACGTGACACACAGTGTGTCCTGCTGCCAACGAGGTGTGTTTTGGTCAGCATGAGAGGACCCTGTGAATGTCCGAGTTTGTATATCAGCTCCTTGTTACATAAAATGCCACCCCTGGGAGAAAGTGGGCCAGAGAAGGGTCATAGGACCTTGTGTAAGAAAGAAACGTAAAACAAAGCAAAACAAAAATCTGTCATTTACAGTGAAATAAATAAGCTTTTCTCTATGTGGCCAATTAAACAAGGGAATGTGCACGCTGCGCTGACTCACAGGGACAGACTGCTGAGATCAGTTCTCAGATGATGCTGTCACACAGGGAAGGGAAGAGAAAAGGAGAGAGGGAGAGGAGATGACAAGCACGATCACGCACACTCACACACACATACATACATGCACACACTCACACATACACACTCACACAAACTCACATGCTCACACACACATACATACATGCACACACTCACAC
>NW_004949112.1:2841955-2842694 GCF_000317375.1 Microtus ochrogaster
ACACACACTCACATACTCACACACTCACACATACACACACATACATATACACTCACACACTCACAACACATTCACACACACTCACACATTCACATAGACAATTGCTCTCCTTACCCAGGGATTCTGTGTGTAAACACCTTTTGAGTAAAACATTGGGAAGATAAATTACATCTTATCAGGCCACACTAGCCAGGAACTCCACCACTGAACTGTACCCTAATCTCTCACCGGGGGATCCTAGGCAGGGGCTCCACCCCTGAGCATGGCCCCGCCTACCTTACACTCTTCCTGGGAGGCTCCCAGCATTCTCTGCAGCATTTGCCTCCTAATCCTGGAATCTCTTTGTTCCCCATCCCCACTAGAGCAGGATCCTCCATGTCCAGCAAGTAGTTGGGGGCTCACTCATAGCTCTATCAGAGAACAGCATTCACATGCAGTGGGGTGCTCTCTAGTGTTTGTGACCCGATCAGAGCTGCCAGTTCCCACCCTCTTTGTTTCTATGCAGAGAAGCAACTGGAGGTCCTGCAGGACATCGCAGACCTGACAGTGAAGGCCGCAGAACAGGCTGTGTTCAAGTGCGAAGTGTCTGATGAGAAGGTGACGGGCAAGTGGTACAAAAATGGGGTGGAGGTGCGGCCCAGCAAGAGGATCACCATCTCCCATGTGGGCAGGTGAGGCTCAGGGTGAGGCTCAGGGCGAGGTGTGGCCCAGCAGGAGGATCACCATCTCCCATGTGGGC
>NW_004949112.1:2843079-2852763 GCF_000317375.1 Microtus ochrogaster
CCATCTCCCATGTGGGCAGGTGAGGCTCAGGGCGAGGCTCAGGTGGAGGTGCGGCCCAGCAGGAGGATCGCCATCTCCCATGTGGGCAGGTGAGGCTCAGGGCGAGGAGCCACGTACCAGCTGCATGGCCGTGTAACACACGCACTGGTCTGTTAGAAGAAGAATTGTAATCTGAGTCTGCGTGTTGGTTGGGAGCTGGCTGAGACATTTGGTGCAGGCAGGAGACAGCTAGGACCGTGTTTGAGACGTACAGGAAAGCAAGCGGTCAGAAGTCAGCAGGCTTCTGTGAACACCTGAGATAAATACCTGCTCATCTGCTCAGTGCCTGAGAGCCACGACTCCAGCCCAGCGCTGCATCCCCCTGGGTATCTTCATGCCAGCTGTTTGGCTCTGTGTTTCGTGAGGAACCATAGCTACTGGTAGCCTTGATAATGACGGCAGCCAGTCTTGCTGCTGACGGGGACCTTCCTGGGAGCCAGGTCCACCCCAGATGTTTCACAGCTCTTGAGATGATGCCATCATTTCTCTGTTTATGGATGAAGAAACAGAGGCAGAGAGGCCCAGTAGCTCACCCAAAGTCACACAGCTAGGAAGTGGGATTTAAGCTCAGGCCAGAACACCACAAAACCTCCAGTAAAAAGAGTAGCTGTGCAAACATGACGACACGAGTTCAATTCCCAACACTCATTTACAATCTGGGCATGGTGGTGTGTGCCCATAATCCCAGGGAGGGAGACAGGAGGATCCTTGGAGTTTGCTGGCAGATAGCCTAGCTTAATTGATGGGACCCTGGTTCCAGTGAGAGGCCCTGTCTCAAAGTGGAGAAGGGCTGGAGAGAGTATTGACTGCTCTTGCAGAGGACCCAGGTTCAGTTCCCAGCACCCACATGGTGGCTCACAACCATCTGTAAATCCAGTTCCAGGGAATCCAGTGCCTTCTTCTGTAGGTGCTGCACACATGGTGCACATATAAACATGAAGGCAAACATGCATACATATATAAAATAAATCTTTTTTTTTTTTTTTTTTTTTTTTTTTTTTTTTTGGTTTTTCGAGACAGGGTTTCTCTGTGGCTTTGGAGCCTGTCCTGGAACTAGCTCTTGTAGACCAGGCTGGTCTCTAGAACTCAGAGAGATCCGCCTGCCTCTGCCTCCCAAGTGCTGGGATTAAAGGCGTGCGCCACCACCGCCCAGTTTACAAAATAAATCTTAAGGATAAAATGCACATGCTGCCTGAGGGATGACACCTGAGGTGGACCCCGGGATCCGCATCTCTCGTGTTGGCATTCACAGATGAGTCTGCAGTGATCTGGCCTGACCCCACCCACCCCCTTTCTGCATTCTAGATTCCACAAGCTGGTGATTGATGATGTCCGCCCCGAGGATGAGGGAGACTACACATTCGTGCCTGATGGCTATGCCCTGTCCCTTTCAGCCAAGCTCAACTTCCTGGGTAGAGACAGCCTTCCTTTTCTACTAGGGACAGAGAACCCACCCTCCCAGGCCTCCAAGATCCCAGCATTTCTCCCTGCAGGATTAAGATGTCTAGTTTTATGATGGAATCCATGGGTACAGTCAGTGAGATGTTCAGGGCATGGTACATGGTGATGAGTATCCATGGGGATAGGGGCGGTTTGGGAACCTGTCCTTCCCCTGGGACCACACACTCAGGGTTTCTTTCAGATTCTGCCCTCTGCCTCTCGATTATGAAGGGAAGATGAGGGAGGGACATGAGAGTTTAGCCCTAACCAACCCAACTCCTTGTCCTTTCAGAAATCAAAGTGGAGTATGTACCCAAGCAAGGTAAGAGCCGCGTGGCCACAGTGTGACTCATGTCTGAGGGATCAGGGCTGCGTCTGGACCCCTCCTCTGAGGGAGCAGGGCTGGGTCTGGACCCCTCCTCTGAGGGAGCAGGGCTGGGTCTGGACCCCTGGTCTGAGGGATCAGGGCTGAGTCTGGACCCCTGGTCTGAGGGATCAGGGCTGCGTCTGGACCCCTGGTCTGAGGGATCAGGGCTGTGTCTGGACCCCTGGTCTGAGGGATCAGGGCTGCGTCTGGACTTGGAATGTTGCTTCTCTGGGTGCCCTATAGTGGTATTGGGAAGCCAGGTACCCAACGCCTGTTTTGTGCCTTCAGAGCCCCCAAAGATCCACCTGGACTGCTCAGGGAAGACCTCGGATAACTCCATTGTTGTCGTGGCTGGAAACAAGCTGCGGCTGGATGTGGCTATCACAGGGGAGCCTCCTCCCGTTGCCACCTGGCTAAAGGGAGATGAGGTAGGTTTCTGCCCTGGTCCTTCTCCCCTAGCTCTGTTAAGTGGCTTCAGGCAAGTGGCTTTTCCTCTCCGAACTTCAGTTTCATTCACTATGGAATGAGGATGTCGTCTTTCTGTGTGGAGCAGTTCTGAACACTGCAGGATGTATTGTCTACACAGGCAAGGATGGATCCAACACACGGTGCATACCCCATTCATTGATCTTTTCCTCCAACAGCTGGTTAGTTAGTCAAGACTGACCGGTTCATCCATCTCTTCAGTAACTCTTCTCCCCACCACCCACCCACCACTCACCCACCCACCCACCCACCCATCATTTATCCATCCATCCATCCACCCATTCATCCACACATCTACCCATCCCTCCACCCACAACCCACCCACCCATTATCCAATTGCATTTATCACTATACAATCCATCCACCCACCACCTATTCATCCATCCATCTATCCATCACTCACCTACCCAACCTGCACCACTCACTCCCCCAAAAAGTCCACCCACCTATCTAACTACCATCACTGATTCATCCTTTCATCAAAAAACTGCTTTGACTTTTCTGTCCTGGTCCCAGGGAAGCGGGATTTTCAGTTCTCCTATGTTAGCTTTCAATTAATGTAATCAATACCAGAGCTATCTCTGTCTGTCTGCTTGTCTGTGCATCCATCCATCCATCCATCCATCCATCCATCCATCCATCCATCCATCTATGTACATACACACTACATATGTGGTTTCTGGTTCAAGCCCCGGTCAGTGTTCCTCTCCCTTGGATCTGTGGCCAGGTTAAACACTGTGGTGGCAAGATGCTCACCTCATAATGGCTGGAACACACAGAGAGGAAGGGTCCAGGGCCCCAACATCCTCTTCAATGGCACCCCCCTTACCAATGACTGGGTGTCCTCTTGATAGGCCCCATCACTTTTTTTCAAGACAGGGTTTCTCTGTGTGGCCCTGGCTATCCCAGAACTTGCTCTGTAGACCAGGATGGCCTCATAGAGATCTGCCTGCCTCTCCTGGGATCAAAGGCATTCACCATCACCTTCGGGCTTTAGGTCCCATCACTTAAAGGCTCCACTTCCTCCCAGTAATGTGATGAACTGGGACAAGCCTTCAGGACTTGGGTCTTTGGGTAACCAAACTGTAGCATCCAAACTGTAGTAGCACCGAGGTCCTCTCTTCTGGAACAAGGACAGCATGGCCCCATGTTTATCCACTCTTCCCCGCAGCTAACACTAAAGGTGCCACCCTCACCAGATGCAGTCCTTTGTGGGAGGTGATGCAAGCTTCTCAAGATGGCCAAGACTGAGATATGGGGGTCAGAGAGCAGGAGCTGTAGGGATGTGAAGTCACTTTGAGCTAGGAAACATTTTATAAAATGTTTCCTGGAAGAAGTGGATGACTTTCAGGTGGTCTTAAGAGTAAGAGGAGGTAGGCTGGCGAGATGGCCCAGCCGTTAAGAGCACTGGCTGCTCTTTCAGAGGACCTGGGTTCAATTCCCAGGGCCCACATGGCAGCTCACAACTGTCTGTAACTCTAGTTCCAGGGGATCTGACTCCCTTACATCAATGTATAAAAATTAAAAAAAAAAAGAGTACAAGGAGACGTGAGACACAGCTGGAGTGGCTGGGATTCCAGGCAGGGCTCTCCCCTAGATTTTACCCCAGTACTGCACAGATCAGACACGGCGGTTCACAGCTGCCATCTCTGCACTTGGGAGGTAGAGGCAGGAGGAACAGGAGCTCAAGAACATCCTTGACTACAGAGAAAGTTTAATGGCCATCTGCATTACAAGAGAAATCTGTTTTAGGAAGAAAAAGCAGTGTCAGGTTGTGTGTCTTGGGAACAAGACCTTGCTTAGTGAAGGTGGGTGTGTGGGGACAGGAGGGATGAACGAGGAAAGTCAGGGTGAGTTCCGAGTCAGAACTCTCGCGTGGCCATAGTGAGGTCCTGAGGCATGCCTGGCCGCTGGGTGGCCCTGTCCAGGTATTCACAGCGACGGAGGGCAGGATACACATTGAGCAGAGGCCAGACTGCAGCAGCTTTGTGATCGAGAGTGCAGAACGGGCAGATGAGGGCCGATATACCATCAAAGTCACCAACCCTGCGGGTGAAGATGTGGCCTCCATTTTCCTGCGGGTTGTGGGTAAGCAGGGGCCAAGGCGGATGATGCACGGGGTGGCTCACTGAAGCCTCTAAGGTACCCCAGACTCTTACTGTCCCTCACTCCCACCCAGATGTTCCTGACCCTCCAGAGGCCGTTCGTGTCACCTCAGTTGGAGAAGACTGGGCCATTCTGGTCTGGGAGCCACCCAAGTATGATGGAGGACAGCCCGTGACTGGTCAGCATCCATGTCCCCATGACTTCCGTGCTCCCTAACCTGTGATTCTTCTTTCACCCGAGCCCATAGCTTCCTTGTGGGTCTCCTGCAAGAACTAAGTTCTCGGGACCTGGGTTTCCATGATTTTTTCTGACGTGTGTGCACCCATGCATGCGGAGGTCGGGTCCACCTTGAGCGCCCTCCTCCACCACTCTCCACTTTATTTTTGAGATCGGTTCTCTCACTGAACCTAGAGCTCACCTGTTAGGCTAGACTGACTGGCTAAAGGAACTTTCTGTCTCCAGCCATGAGATCACGAGCACATACTACAGCCAGCTTTTATGTGGGTGCCATGGATCCAAACTCAGGCCCTCATACTAGTGCAAGCACTATTGACCGAGTCTCATCTGCAGCCCCCATCATGACCCCCTTTTGAGATCTATCTTTGAGATCCCAGGCTGGCCTCAAACTCAGAGGTATCAGCTTGACTCTGCCTCCTGAGTGTTGGGGTTAAAGGTGTATGCCACCATGCCCAGCCAGATTTCCATCTTTCTTACTTTGACCCCATTAACCTTTCCCAGGGTTCTTTGTTCCCTAGCGACCTGGAAATAAGTCTCACAGCCTGGGGATTTCTGTGACCTTGGCCCCCAGAAGGCTCTGGGAAGCCGAGAGTCAGTTTGACGTGGGTTGTTTGATCCTTTCTATATGACACTAGATCTCATTACAACCCCCAAACCCTTCTGCTTGGGGAGCCACAGGGTACTTGATGGAGCGGAAGAAGAAAGGCTCCCAGCGCTGGATGAAGCTCAACTTTGAAGTCTTCACTGAAACCACCTACGAGTCCACAAAGATGATAGAGGGTGTCCTCTATGAGATGCGGGTCTTCGCTGTCAATGCCATCGGTGTCTCACAGCCCAGCATGAACACCAAGCCCTTCATGCCCATTGGTACAATGGCTTGTCCCTCCCCCTGCCCCTCCCACCGACTCTGCCCCACACCCATCTCCAATCTCATACCTGACCTTTGACCCACAGAGCTTGAAACTTTGTGTGTGTGTGTGTGTGTGTGTGTGTGTGTGTGTGTGGTGCTGGAGATAGAATCTAGGACCATGCACAAAACTTCAGCCCCTCACTGAGGTATTCTAGACATGGGCTCTACTACTGAGCCACACCCCTCCCAGCCTCTCACTGGCAGATTCTAGGAAGGCATTTTACCTCTGAGTTACAGCCCTAGTACCCCTGCCTCTTTTTTTTTTTGGTCTTTTTGAAGCAGGTTCTGTAGTACTAGCTGGTCTGGAACTAGCTCTGTAGGTCAGGCTGGCCTTGAACCCCCAGAGATCCTCCTGCTGCCTCCTCCCCAGGCTAGGACTGAAAGTGTACACCACCACGCTGGCTTCTGTTTTTAATTTTATCTCCCTCATGCCCTTTCCTGATCACTGATTTTTGACCCATCGCAGTGATACTAGCCTCTGACCCCTGTCCTCTCTTCCTGACTTCTGCTTCTTCACTGGCTCCTGGTCCCCTCTCTTTGGATCCCTGCAGCCCCCACAAGTGCACCCCAGCACCTCATAGTGGAGGATGTGACAGACACCACCACCACACTCAAGTGGAGGCCCCCAGACAGGATTGGCGCTGGTGGCATCGATGGCTACCTGGTGGAGTACTGCCTGGAGGGCTGTAAGTGGCACTTGGCCCTGTGTTGGGAGTTGCATGGGGGTTCGCATAGTGCCTGGAACAGTCTGGACCCCTCAGGCCTTCCCTTCCTCTGCTACCTCTGTGAAGCAATGACTCCTTATCTGTTTGTTCCTCCCTCTCTAGTATTTTCCTCTACCTCCTTCCCGCTCTTCTTCCTTCCCACCCAGCTGTGTAACTGTCATCTCTGCCGTCCCCATCCCCACCTCTGCTGCGTACCCCCCGCACTCACAGTCACACTCAAGCGCTTGCGTACACCCATATTGGCATGTATATGCACACTGGCAGGCACACACACACACACACACACACACACACACACACACACACAGAGCCCGCCGTGCGGTTCACAGTCCCTGGCTACAGAATGTCTTGTATGCATTGCTCATCTGGCAGTCAGGACTCCACGCTGACTCTGTCTGCCCAGCCATATCAGTAATCGAGCAGCCACAGCCCTACCCACTTACGGCTGCCTGTGTGGTTTTGGTCTCTATGACTCAGAACCTTCATCTTGACCTGGAACTGTGACCACCGCATCAGGTCACACAGGAAAGTGATAATGTTGTTCATATCAGCTTCTTCCCAGCATTCCCTGCTCCATTTTTCAGCCAGCCACCACTCCACCCTCCTACCCCGGCAATTTCTTGCATCAGGCTCGAGCTGTGTGATTTCAAATAGCTGGGACCCCCGGTTTCCTTGATCTTGAAATGTGGGTCACAATGTCCACAATGGAATGGGTGTGGTCCTCCGTGCTGTCGTCAGGAAGGCTTGACCAGGGCTGCCACTTATGCCGGGGTTCACTGAGTCCTCGTTGTGATGGGGTTTGTGGGGGACAGCGAGGAAAGCAGTGCAGAAGGCCCAGGTCCACATGTGACTCCTCTCCCCAGCTGAGGAATGGGTCCCTGCTAACAAGGAACCCGTGGAACGGTGTGGCTTCACTGTCAAGGATCTTCCAACTGGAGCCAGGATCCTCTTCCGGGTTGTCGGGATCAACATTGCGGGGCGCAGTGAACCAGCCACCCTCCTTCAGCCAGTCACCATTAGGGAGATTGTGGGTGAGTGACACCCAGTCCCTGACTCAGCACCCCTGAGGCTCTACTCAGGGTCCCCCAGATGATGTCATCATCCCCCTGAAGCAATTTCCAGCCCAACACCAACCCTCTCTGTTCACACCCTCAGAGCAACCCAAGATCCGCCTCCCCCGCCACCTGCGGCAGACCTATATCCGCAAAGTGGGGGAAGCCATCAACCTTGTTATCCCCTTCCAGGTACTTAAGTTGGGGTCAGTGTGGGTGCTGGGGTGAGGTTATAAACAGGGCCAGGGTTGGAGTTGAGATCAGGGTCAGGGTCAGAACTGGCATCAGGGTCAGGGCCAGGGTTGGGGTTGGGGACCGGGCTGTGAACAGGGTCAGGTTCAGGGCCAATACCATTGTTTGTGCTTAAGTCAGAGCCAGGGTCAGAGCTGAGGGTCAAGGATAGGGCTAGGGTCAGGGTGGAAGTCAGAGATAGGGTTGGGGTCAAACAGAGCCAGGGCCAGAGCTGGCAGGGGTCAGAGCCTGGAGTAGGATTGAGTACAAGTCCAGGATGCTATCAGGTCCCAGATGCAGTGATGTATTTGTCTCCTAACCATGCTCTTCGGCCTGAAGAGCCCACTCACCTGACATTTATTCTGTCGTACAGGGCAAGCCCCGGCCTCAGGTGGTGTGGACCAAGGGTGGGGCTCCCTTGGATACCTCCCGTGTGAATGTGCGCACCAGTGACTTCGACACGGTGTTCTTCGTGCGCCAGGCGGCCCGCTCTGACTCTGGAGAATATGAGCTGAATGTGCAGATTGAGAACATGAAGGACACTGCTACCATCCGCATCCGGGTCGTGGGTGCGAGGCTGGAGCCTGGGGAGGAATGGGAGAAGAGGGAAATCAGAGTAGGGGAGAGGCTGGGTGGGACTGGGGGGTTGGAGGAACATGGCCAAAGGCAAGGAAGGGAGATTTGAAACAGGAAGGGTGGAAGGTGGGGCAAGGAAGGGTTCCATCCGCAGCGCTGGGCAAACGAAGTGTAGTGGTGTGTGTCCACGATCTTAGCACTCACGGGGTGGCAGCGGGAAGATCAAACCAATCTTGAGATATACAGTGGGTTTGAGACCAGCCTGGGCTACAACAAGTCAAAAAGAAAAAAGAAAAAAAAAGTCAGGAGGGGAAGGAAGGAGCAGTGCCAGGCACCAGGGCCCCTCGGATGGTGTGTGACCCCCAACCCTCCTTCTAGAAAAGGCAGGGCCACCGGAGAATGTGATGGTGAAGGAGGTGTGGGGCACAAATGCGCTGGTGGAGTGGCAGCCGCCAAAGGACGATGGGAACAGTGAGGTCACAGGCTACTTTGTCCAGAAGGCTGACAAAAAAACCATGGTGAGGGGACAGAGGGGCCTCGGAGGCTGGGGGAATGCTGGTGGCCTTGGTAGAGCAGAGCTGAGCTTTCTGTTTCACAGCTGGGAAGCAGGCTAGGAGACCCGGTGGCTGCGAGTGGGAGTGGGCGGGTTCAGAAGACAGACTGCTGCTTCTGCCCCGCCTCTCCTAAGTCTCTACTCACGTGTGGCCCAAGTGCCGGCCTTTCCTGGTCCCTCCTTGTCCCCATTCCAGGAGTGGTTCAATGTCTACGAACACAATCGCCACACCAGCTGTACAGTGTCGGATCTCATTGTGGGCAATGAGTACTATTTCCGAATCTTCAGCGAGAACATCTGCGGTCTCAGTGACTCACCTGGTGTCTCCAAGAACACAGCGCGAATCCTCAAGACAGGTGCAGGGCTGCCTGGCATTGAGCTGTAACTCCTGTCTGTTGACCCCTGGCTAGGTTTGGGGTGGGACTCAAGTTATGGGTGTCTCATCTTCCCTAGGAATCACCTTAAAACCACTGGAATACAAGGAGCATGATTTCCGAACAGCCCCCAAGTTCCTGACACCGCTGACTGACCGGGTAGTGGTAGCGGGATATACCGCAGCTCTCAACTGTGCCGTCAGAGGCCACCCAAAGGTGCCAGGGTGGGGTCCGGGGAAACCGTTAGCAGCAATGGCCCCCCGAATACTCCACTAGCAGCTCCTCAGGTGGAGGCCAAGTGTCAGGCAGGTCTGGGCTTCCTGCCTCTTCTCTGCCTCGTGACTGCCAGGGACACCTCTTCCATTCAGCCCAACTCTGTTCAGTTTGAAAACAGTGCCACTCCCTAAAAACCCTGGGGGGCACTTACACCTGCATAGCTTCCTGGGGTTCTTCTCAGTCACCTACTCTCAAGTTCACTCTTCTTTAAAAACACCTTAAGGGGGCTGGAGAGATGGCTCAGAGGTTAAGAGCATTGCCTGCTCTTCCAAAGGTCCTGAGTTCAATTCCCAGCAACCACATGGTGGCTCA
>NW_004949112.1:2853068-2855545 GCF_000317375.1 Microtus ochrogaster
AAAAAAAAAATCTTAAAATATGTGTGTGTACATATGAGCGCCTTGTGTGTGTGGTACTCCTGTAGGCCAGAGAGGGCATTAGAGTACCTGGAGCTGGAATTATAGGCAGTTGTGAGCTGCCCGGCATAGGTGCTGGGACTGAACCCAGATCTTCTGGAAAAGTAGCAAGCGCTAACCGCTGAACTATTTCTCCAGGCCTCATAATTTTTCCCTTTTCAGACAAGGGTCATGTAGCCTAGATCCCCCACTTTCTGAGTCTGGCATTCTAGGTGTGCACCGCCAAGTCTGGGAATATTCATTCATTCATAAATCCACCTACCGTCTCATTTAACCGTGCGCTGATTCATTTATCTCAGCTCATTCATTCATTCCATTTGCTGATGTACATCATTAATTCCACAAATATTTTCCTGGATTTCGTATGTACTTCGCAAATGGAACAAGTTGTGTTTGCACTGGGGTGGGGTGAGGACGACACTGGTGACGTAAGACTGTAATGGCGATAGGCATGGCAGAGAAATACGGGTGGTTCTGAGACTGTCCAGGAGGTAACTGGCAGGGGAAGGGCAGGACAGACAGTTCCAGGGTACGGGATGCTGGAGCACAGGGAAGGAAAGGTAGGTGATCATGGTGGCCAAACTGGGGTCCCTAAGGTCTCTAGGCATCATGTACTTGTTTGTACAGAAGAAGAAAGTGGGGGTCAGAGAGTAAATGACTGGTTCAAGTCCCCCCAACCAGGTAGCGACATGGCTTCTGTTCAGGGGATCCCTGTAAATCAGTTTCCTCTCTGGTTCCCCTCTCTAGCCGAAGGTGGTGTGGATGAAGAACAAGATGGAAATCCACGAGGATCCCAAATTCCTCATAACCAACTACCAGGGCATCCTGACGCTGAATATCCGCCGCCCTTCGCCCTTTGATGCAGGGACCTATTCCTGCCGTGCCGTTAATGAACTGGGGGAGGCCCTGGCTGAGTGCAGGCTGGATGTGCGAGGTGAGGAGGAAGTGGTCCCATGCTGGCTGACCCTCATCCAGGGCCCTTGACAAACCTACCTGGATGCCCTGCAGGAAGGGGGGGGGTCCTGCAAAGGCCCTGGGGTTGGGAAGACCCAGTCTCAGCCCATGCTTCCCCTTCTACCTCTCAAATCCCGCCCAGCCTCCTGCCCTTTGCCCCTGGAGTCAGAGCTGAGTGACCCTCTTCAACTCCCCAACACACCCCAGTCTCTTCAGTGTGGATTTATTGTCTTGTATCTCAGCCCTGTCCCTAACTCCAGCCTGAGGCCTGCATTTTCATCCACATTGTGTCCCAGACATCCTGTACCATGGTAGGGCCACAGTGGTCACATTTTATTCCTACTCTGGGCCTCTGAACACTCTGAACTATCCTCTGAGAGAACTGTCCCCCTGTGGCTTCAGTCCACACACACTGCTGGAAGCAGCCCCGTCTCCCAGAGTATCTATTAGCATAGTCTGGCCCTGCTTGATTGGAGACACAACCACGCTGATCTGCCTGGTTCCCAAGAAGCAGGGACAGGGACTCCAGCCCCTCAAGGATCACTCCCCAGGCCCAGTGGCCTCGTTCTGGATTCAGGCTGATCTGGATTGCAGTCTTCTTTGTGGGTGACTAAGTTATCTCAGGTGTACCCCCATTGCAGGCTCCCTCTGACTTCTGATAGCCGGTAATTTCTCAGAACGTCCCCATGCAGGATTTAAAACAACATTAAACTGTCAGGGGTGTGTGTACACATCTGTCACCCAGTACTTAGGAAGCTGAGATAGGAGAATTTTAAGAGTTTGC
Source organism: Microtus ochrogaster (assembly GCF_000317375.1). NCBI lineage: Eukaryota > Metazoa > Chordata > Mammalia > Rodentia > Cricetidae > Microtus > Microtus ochrogaster. The sequence continues at coordinate 2,854,864 of NW_004949112.1, forward strand.
TACCAGCCTGTGCTACAGAACAAACTCAAAATCAGCCTGAATTATATAGTACGATCTTATCAAAATACTATAAAATATAAAAACAAGGGCTGGAGAGGTGGCTGGGGGCTAAGATCACGGGCTCCTCTCCCAGAGGACCTGAATTTGGTCTCATGGGGGCTCACAACCATCTGTAGTTCCAAATTCCAGGGGCTCCAAAGCCCTCTTCTGACCTCCATGGGCTTTTGCATGCACATGGATCACATAAACTCAAGCAGGCAAACATAGACATAAAATAAATGAATAAATTTTAGACCGCAAAATACAAAATAAAATGGCCAGGCACGGCAAAGTACAACTGTAGCCCTAGTTGTAGGTGCTGGAGGCAGGGTCATCAAGAACTTGAGGCCAGCCTCATCTGTAGGAAGTTAGATGCCATGAGACCCTTTCTCAAAAGGGCTATCTGAGGTCCCTTCTCAGAAAGAAGAAAAAGGTGTGGGGCTGAAGACGTGGCTTCAGCGTAAAGCCATGGGTTCCACCCCCACACACAGTGGTGCCTGGGAGAAGGAAGCAGGATAGGAGTTCAAGGACACTCTCAGTCGCACATTTGAGTTGGAGACCAGCTGGGGCTACATGTAGCCCTGGAGAGGGGAGGGGAGGGAGGGAAGGAGAAAGAAGGAGAGGGAGGGAGGGAGGGAGAGAG
>NW_004949112.1:2855645-2869912 GCF_000317375.1 Microtus ochrogaster
GAGAGAGAGAGAGAGAGAGAGAGAGAGAGAGAGAGAGAGAGAGAGAGAGAAACGGCTCTCCACTGGTGTTCAGGGACAGTTGTTGGATGGGCACTCTCTTGCCCCCTCTGCTGGTCACATGGATACATGCAGTATAGTCCGGGGAGCGGGTAGGAAGGCATGGTTCAGCCACCTCCTGCTGCCTCACCAACCATCTCTCCTTTCTCCCTCAGTGCCACAGTGACAGCTGTCAGGACAGTCAATAGAGCCCAGACATCAGCTCTGCAACCCTTGGAATGACAGTCAGCTTTCTAGAATGGTCGTGATGATAAAATACTATTACTCAAATTATCATGTGTCCATCCTTCCAGAATCTGAAGTTCTTGTCTGCTTGTGGGTGGGGTTAGTCACTCTGGGGTACGGGATGGTTACCTCAAGGCAGCCTTAAAGATCAGATACCACTGGTTGCCATCTTGGAAAATGGCGTTTCCTGAGGGAACTGCTTTGCCATGGCGTTTAACAGTAGTCAAAGGTGAAACTCATGCTCCGTGGCCTGAACTCTTTTGAACATCACCAGAGGGAACGAGTCAGGCTGGTCATCACCCCTAAAGGACAGAACATCCGAGACAGGCTTGGGAACACCTGCCTGCCATCTTAGCTATCTGGAAGGCCAGAGTCGTCCTGGGCAATTAAATAACACCTGCCTTAAAATAAAAATAAAGAGAAGAGGGCTTGGGGTGGGGCTCAGCAATAGAGCCCCTACATAGAACCCATAGATTTAGGGGCGGCTCACTGGTGGAGTGTTTCCTTAGAATGTGGGAGGCTCTGGGTTTCATCTCCACCAGAGGCAACTGGAAAAGCCTTGGGGAAAGTGGGTGCTGGGACACCAAGGACACAATGTGCACACAGCATGCTAGAGGAAGACCTGGGGCAGCCTGTTGCCTTGGTGATTGTGGCATTAAAGAGCCAGGACCTAGGTGTTCGTTCTTAAGAGCCTGACATTTATTAACTTTAAAATTCCATGTCTGGCTCTGAGCTGAGCTGGCTTCATCTCTGGTTCTTTGGCGATCTGGTGTGAATCAGAGTCCCCAGAGTTCTGAGACCTGCGGGTCCAGTCTTGCCTCTATGGCTTGGAGCTAAGGAGAAGAGAGTCCATCTAAGAGCTGGACCAGCACGGGGGTCTGAGATTGGGATAGGCAGGTCTGTGGATGTCTTGGGAAGAGGCCTCACCTTCCAGAACTGGCCTCTCCTGTTCCCCTTTCAGGGAACTAGGCTTGTGCGGCCAGTCTGAGCCCACCCCTTCAATGAGTAGGCCTCCCTCCCTAGACCCCACTTGGTGTCAAGAGGCAGCTGGGGGAGGGCTGTGTGCTCTTTCTTAGGAGCCTACAGGCAGTTGGGCTAGGAACACCAGCCACACAGTTCCCACTCTACTGCCAGACCCTGCCGCCTTCTCCTTAGAACCCATAAGAAGCAGGAAGATGGTAACCTTTTTTCAGGCCCAGGGATCCAGGCCTAGTTGTTCTCCCTCAGACCCAAGAGTCCAGGCCTCAGCCCTCCTCCCTCAACCCATGCATCCAGGGTCCAGCCTTCCTCCCTCCGACCCAAGGGTCCAGGCCCCAGCAGGCCTACCTGGTCCCTCTCCATCCTACCTGGCCCAACATCCCTGGGCTCGCGGCCCTACTCTCACCTCCGGGGGCCGCTGTCCCTCCTCGCCCTCCTCCTCCTCCTCCTCCTCCTCTTCCACCTCCTCCTCCTCCTCGTCCTCCTCAGGCGCGGTGTCCTCGTGCGTGAAGGGCACGGGGCAGGCGGGCGAGTGGAAGCGCAGACGGTAGAGCAGACGCACCCAGCGGCCGAACTCGCGGTCGCGGGTCTCTTCCGGTGCGCGCAGTTGCAGGTAGAAGGCACGACCCGTGCGGAACTTGACCTTGAGCTGCTGGCGGCTCTCGTCGTGCACAAACAGCTGCACGAATTGCAAGGGGAACAGCCTGACGGGAGAGGGGCGGCTCAGTTGCCGCCTCTTACACCTCCTTGTGTTTCTAGCCCTATCGCGATCCTTCGGGGACTCCCACTTCTTGATGGCCCTGGAATGCCTAAGGTGGCCCTCTCTCTCTCCTCTGTCTCTGTCTCTCTCTCATCCTGGTCCTGTCCTACTGCCAAATCCTCGCAACTGCTCCTTCACCTGAGTCCCATCAGGCCACCAGAGGGCCATGTTTAGCATCTTAGTTTGGCCCAGCCAAAGTCAAGGCTGGGTCCTCCCTGGGGACCAGAAGCCTCTGCTTGGGGTATAGTTTTCATCACCCCATGTTCTCTATCTATGCTGTTTCTTCCCCGGTCCCTACAATGTGAGCTCCTTGGATTCTGAACTCTGACCTGATTTTGCCCAGTCCTGTTTTTCCTAATATGGTGAACGGCTGAAAGAATGCTTGTCGAGTATTTGAATAAACAAATTGCTCAGGTTTTCAGCTAGATTTAAGGTCCAAAGAAAAGGAAGATACTGTCCCAAGAGACTGAGTAATGTGACCCAGGCCACGCAGCGGTGGGTGCAAATAAGGTTGTGAGCTAGCGGTGGGCCTCCTGATGTGTCCAACCTTCTCCTTTCTATGCACACAGATACACAGAACACGTCTCCTGTTACATGGTGACACCAAGTCACGGGACAAAGCCTGTGTCCTTCAGTGGACAATGGATGTCCCCTCAATGTCACAGCAGTTGATGACACTTACACACTGCTCACACTGTGCCAGGTGCTTCACGAAACACAAATAGGAAGGACTGTCCTATCGCGCACTGCCCCCCACCCCCACCTTCCAGAGGAGACTGAGGCACAGCACAGAGGAGGCAATGAGGTTTGATCCCATGCTCTGGGGTCGCTGACTTGTTCAAGAAAAACCCAGCCACAGGGACGAGTTGGACGAGTCCAGTTGGCTGAGCCTGGCTCCAGGAGTAGCCTGGAGTAGGGGTGGGGCTAATTGCCAACAGGGTTTGTTTTGTTTTGTTGACGAGGAAGCTATCAGGAGCCCAGGTTGGTGTGGAACTGGCTGTACTATCCATCCTGGCTCTGAACATTTGTTCCTCCTGCCTCCACCTCCTGAGGGCTGGGATTACTGACCGTCTCATGTACTTTGTTGGCTGCAAGCAGGTGATCCCAAGCTTGCATTTAATATTCAAACATTGTTGTTGGAAACAGTGCAGTTTACCAGGGCAGAAAACTGCTTTGAGTAATATTCTCCACTGGGTAAGGAGATAATTGGGTGTATTCAGGCACACACCCTTCCCCTTCTGCCTTTTTTTTGAGAGAAGGTCTCATATGGCCCTGACTGACTGGAACTTGTAGACTAGGTTGGCCTTGAACTCAGTCAGAGACTCACCTGCCTCTGCCTCCAGAGTGCTGGGATTAGAGGTGTGTGCCACTATAACTAGCTAGTACCAGGCTCCTTACATGGCCATGGTGGATTCAAACTCGGATCCTCATGCTTGTCCTGAAAATACTTTACTGAGTCACCCCCTAGTGATCCCTTTTTGCTTTTTATCTTGAGACATAGGTCTCACTAAGTTATCCAGGCTGGCCTAGAAGCCACTCTTATATCTCAAGCTTGCCTTGAACTTGTGCCTCAACCTCCCAAGTAGCTGGGATGTCAGGCTTGTGCCATTAGGCATGCTTTTTCTGTTTCCTCGCTGTCTTCCACGAACTGGGATATGATGGGATGGGAGAGGATGCAGTCCCACAAGAACACCAGAGTGTGCACATGTACTCCAGGCATGGAATGTTTGTGGCTCAAGCAGGGTAGGGGCCTAGGCTAGGAAAAGGGATGTTCTGAGTGTGAGGTTTGTACTTGGTGGTACTTGATTTCCGCATGTGAAATTTTCAGTGAGAGGAGCAGAGCGTAACAGTGGACTTGAACGCAGTACTTTGAGACCAGGATTGTGAGGGGCCTCAGGTTCTAGTCCCAGCTCCTGGCCTGCTCTGTGGTACTCTGGGCCATAGGCCTGGGCTCTGATCCTGACTTTATCTCTCAGGGACTGAGGAGCACCTGGAAAGCTGAAAGCATTGTAATAAACTGTCACCATCCTGACCCTGTGGTGTCACCGAGGACTGTCCTCCCTCATCTTGCCTAACTTCTGACCTTTGTGAACTTCCCTGTCATCTTTCTGAGAAGACAGGCCTGGCTCGTATTGGTGCTCTTGGTCCCCCAAACCTGGATAGCAGAATGGTGGCTGTAAGGTGGGAGGAGTCTGGGACCAGGAAGGGCAGTCACCCGAGGAGCTGTAGGCATCCGTTCTCCTTGTCAGGGCCAGCCAGCAGCAGCAGGTCTGGCAGCTCCAGGGCTGGACTAGAGGCTGCCACCCCCATGGTGACCTTGTTGGCGACTTCTCCAAACCGGGTCACCTGGGGCCAGAGGTTAGAGGCAGGATGGATAGATGGAGAATAGAACTGAACAGGATCTGGGGGGTGCTGGGAATCTTGACAGGGTCAAGAACTAGGGGAGTTGAAAGCAGGTCAGGGGCTGGGAATGTGGCTCAGTATATAGCACCTGCCTAGAATCCCCTAGTGCGGGGCTGTGGGTGTAGCGAAACGGTGGAGCTCCTGCCTAACGTGAGCAAGGCCCAGGTACCATCCACAGCACCACAAGAGAAAAACGAAGGGTGTGGGCCAGATACTTTAGGATTAAAGGATAAGAACCACATGTGTGCGCAGTTAATGAAACTGAGAAAAAGGCTTGGCGATATGAGAGGGTTCGGGGGTTATGTGGAACACTTGGGAGATCGACAAGGCGAAGGATCATGGAGGGGCAGCCACAGTTCGCAGAGCAGGGGCTCCGTAAACAAAGGGGCGGAGGTCCGGGGCTCCACACCTGCACGAAGTTGCTCTCAAAGATGGGGAAGTCGCGCAGCTGGTCGAACTCGCCGCTCAGGAGGTGGCGCTGGAGGCGCCCAGGGCGGCACGGGGCGTAAGCTGGAACCAGGGGGCGGTCTGCTGGGGCGAAGGGCTGGCATCCACCCCAGGACAGGTACGAGTCCCCCGGCAGGGGGCGCACGCGAGGCAGCGGCCTCCGCATTGCGGGCCCCATGCTCCCCAGGCTCCCTAACCAGGGCCAAACCCTCCAGGCCCGGCTGGCTCCTCCCCTGCCCAGCCGTCCATCTGACCCGGCCTCACCAGGTCCGCCCGGGGCCCGCTTAGGATTGCGGCCGCCCTTCATCGCCACGCCCCGGCCCTGGGTGGGGACGCGGGGTGGAGTCAAGGCCAGAAAGGTAAGGGGCGGGGTCCTAGCGTCTATTCTATCACAATGAGCTCCGTGCGTTCGGTGACGTCACGAACGTGGCCTCTCCTAGGAAGTGGAGCCGGGAGGGTGAGCCCTAGAGGCCCGGATGAAGAAATGGCCGCTCTAAGAGGAGGCAGGCGAACGAGGGCTAGTGCGCATGGGCGGCATGCGGCGCAGGCGCATGAGCCTCAGGATGCACTCGGGTTCCCAGCGTGCTTTACGGCGCTCGGCTCTTCTCAGATCCTCGTTATGGTGGCCGCGGGTGCTGGGGCTGCCCGGCTGCTCGTGCTCTTGCTGATAGCCGCCGCGGCTCCAAGTAGGGCCCGAGGCAGCGGCTGCCGGGTCGGGTCCGCCGCGCGCGGGGTGAGTGCTGGCGGCCGGGGCGGGGCGGCCTCCTGCAGGCTCTAGATGGACTCGCATCGTGAATATTCATGAGAGGATGCGGTCTGTAACCGAAGCTAAGAACTTGGCTTGACGTGGCTGTGCACACCTTTCATCCCAGTGCTCAGGAGGCTGAGACTGGAGGATCAAGGAAGGAGTTTGAGGCCAGCTTGGGCTGCATGACATTGTCTCAAAAATACAAAAAAGTGGGTGTGATGGTGCACGCTTTCAATTGCAGTATTCGGGAGGCAGAGACAGGTGAGTTCGAGGTCAGGCAGGGCTACGTAGTGAGACCCTGACTCAGTAAACAATACAGATATAGCGCTAGCGCCTGAGCGCTAGGGATGGAGTCGTATTTCTGAGTATGCACGAGGAAGCCAGGTTCTATAGGAGTCATTGAGTGTTGTAGATACCTGAGTAGGAAAAGCTTGAAGTTAAGACATAAAAGGCTTTGGTTGGCATGAGGGTGCAGTCCTGATATCCTAGGAGTTCAAGGTCAGCCTGGGCTTCCTAAGACCCTGTTTCAAAAAAACAAAAACAAGACCCCCCCCCCCCAACAAAAACGGTGCTGGCCGATCTTGCAGAGTACCTGGGTTCGATTCCTAGCACCCACCTGGCTGCTCACAACTGTCTATAACACCCTCTTCTGGCCTGCTAGGCATGTACATGAGCACAGATGTACACGTAGCAAACACCCATACACAAAATTCAAAACCAAACCAAAACAATGAAGCCGCTGGCGGTGACGATTTATCTGTACCTCCAGCACTCAGCAGACTGAGGCAGGAGGATCATCTTGCAGCTAGAGCAGCCTGGGAGTGGTTTAGACTGTTACAGAAGATGGGGAAAAAAAAGTGTAGGATCAAGGATGTACTGAAGAGGGGGTGGAATTCTTGACAGTGAATGGTCAGGGTATTAACATCTATGCAAAAGAAAAGCTGACAGTGAGCTGGAGAGCAGAGCCTGGTGGTGCGGCCTGTAATACCAGCACCAGGCCCTGGAGGCAGAAGGAATGAGTTAGAGATTAGCTTGGGCGATACAGTGAGCCTGTCTCAAAATAAACACAAAAACCAAAAAAGAAGTATAAAACCCCTAGCTAACCAAACAAACAAACAAAAGATAATGGCCTGGGTCTTGGACACAAGAGTAACATTTAAACATGTTTATAGGGTTTTCTTTTGAGCTGTGAAAGTCTCAGAATATTCATGAGCAGGACAGTTCTGGGGAGCGTACCTGTAATTGGATGTGAACATGGCCTTCAACCTGCCATTCTGTCCTGGGGCCAGTTGGTTCTGCCCTGCCCAGAATTTGAGTGGTCTTTACCCGGGGCTCCTGTCTCTCCTCCAGGCTGGGGCTGATGGTCGTGAAGGTGAGGGCTGTGGTACTGTGGGATTGCTGCTGGAGCATTCATTTGAGATTGGTGAGTTCAGTGTGTTTGAGCCTTGTGCGTATCCAGTGGGACCTAACAGCTAGTCTGGTGGAGAGAGGGTGGAGAGAAGCTACTTTTAGATGACTATACCTGGCTTCAAGGGATTGAGTGCTTGTCCGGCATGTCTAAGGGTCTGGGCTAAATTTCTCTTAATAGAAATTACACACACATATACAGCACACACTGCATAGATGCATATTCATGCACATGTGTACACATGGGTGTAGGCACATGTGATGACTAAAGATGATACCCACTAACTGTCCCCGACTACAACACCTGGAAGGGAAGTTCTCAGCCTGACTCAGTGACCCCCACCCAAAAATGCATAGCTGTGACCATCTTGTTATATGGCTAATTGGTTTTTGGCTTCTGTAACTTGCTTCCACAGAGACTCAGAGGTTGTTTTGGGTTGCCTTTCCCACATGGCAGAATAGGCCCATATTGACTTGTTTGCATAGATATTGAAGGTCTTCTTGTGGTTTTCGCTGTTAAAAACTGTTTCCCATACCCCTCCTCCATGACACGCCTGAGATTCAGCTTTAAGGCTATCGTCCTCCTAGCCGCTAATCAGTAGCCCTTTTAATTATAATTAGATTATAATTGATTGCGTCTCTGGTCTCTTCCCAGGGCCACAAACTCCATAGCGCATGTGCGTCTTTTTTCTTTTCTCTCACTGTTCCAGTTCCAGCCCTTCCTAGTAGGGAAGTCAAACCGGGGACTTTAGACAGCTGGTCACGTGACCTACAGTCCAGAGCAGAGAGAATGAGTGCATACTTGCTCACTGTGCTCCGCTCCCTCTCTACACTTAACCACAACTCACGATAAAAACCTAGGGACCGGTCTCTCCTGCAGTGGGTGGGCTTTCTGGGCCTTCCTGCCTCAGTGAATGCAGTCAAGACATTCGCCCAGAGATGACACCCACGACCCAGCCTAACCTAGACAGTCCCTCACTGAGACTCTTCCCCTGTGGGTCTAGATTGTGTCAGGTTACAATTGAAACTAGCCGTCAGGGCCTCCGCTTGTGTGTCCAGATGTCAGCATCGCCCTCTTAAAATGTCCTGTTGCTTTGCGCTAATAAAATTGTCATTTGCAGAAATTAAATACAACAAGTTAACATCACATGTACACATCTGGGTGTACACATGCATGCACACACAGTATATATATTAGTCTGTGTGTATATATGTGACATATATAAAATATATATATAATTTCTTTCTTGCCCCCGACCTGTCAACTGAAGGAGGAATGTCGGAGCAGACTTCTCTAACCTTGACTTGTGTCTTCTTTTGCTCCTGGTCTTGTGAGGCAGAGGGTCTGAGCATTGGCCCATTTGACAGCAAAGGAAACAAGTCTGGGGCAGCACCACAGGGTCCCCTTTTTCAGGGAAGGCAGAACTGGGCCAGCCTCTATATCTGCCTGACTAAAGGGTCTGACCAGTGGACTCAGAGCGTGCTCTTTGCTGTGGTTGTCCCAGAGGGTTGTTGTAACCACTCCAGAGTCACTAGAAGGCAATGCAGTACCTGACAGCAGACAAGTGGGGGAGGAAGCTACTGTCACTGAGGTGGGGCAGGTCACACTTGAGGGGATTGGTACTGAGCCCAGTTCCCCACAGGTGATGGAGCCAACTTCCAGAAGCGTGGCTCATTGCTCTGGAACCAGCAGGACGGTACCTTGTCGGTAACACAACGACAACTCAGTGAGGAGGAGCGGGGCCGGCTCCGGGTGAGGTTGGGGCCCTGATGCCTAACTCAGCCACCTCTCCCTATGGGGTACCTTCTTACCATCCCGAAAAAGAGCCCAGAACAAGAGGCTCCTTTCAAGCTTCAGCCTTGTCTGGGCTGGGCTCTGTCCTTGCTCCCAGCATGAGGGAGGCAGGGGAACTTGCTTTGTTGCAGTGGCCCCTCTGTGTCTTCTGTGCAGGAAGGCAGCGAGAGGCCTGCTGTTGCCTCCCTGCCTGGTCTCCATGGGATTCTCTGTCCTAGCCACTCCTACAGGCCACCATTTGTGGTACCTGAGTTTAGGTGTGTACGGGTAGAGGATCATGTGTGTCTGGATCCAGTCTTAACAGTGCTGGGATACTCACTTGAGCTGAGGTGACTTCTCCACCGGGCAGTATGGGTGTGTGGGAAGTCCCAGCTGTTTGAGCCTCACTTGGTAGCCAGGAGGAAGATTCTGAGCAGACTTGTCAGCCAGGGTGTGTAACGTGCTATGAGAGCAAGGCTGGGGAAGTCCCCTCTTGACCAGCCTGCTGGGCTGACACTGTCCCCTCATGGGTGTCTGCGTACCCTGCAGGATGTGGCTGCCGTCAATGGCCTCTACAGGGTCCGGGTCCCCAGGCGACCTGGGGTACTTGATGGTTCAGAAGCTGGCGGCTACGTGTCTTCCTTTGTCCCAGCGGTAAGTCACTGATGAGGAACTGTTCAGCTTGAACTCCTGCAGTTGGTGTTGGTCCAAAGGACCTGGGCATGGGAGTGGGGTCTCTGGAGGATGCCTGTGCATCTGTGGGGTAGTGCAGCAGAGCTGGGCAGCTCTCCCTGACTGTTCCCACATTCCCCATCGTCTGCAGTGCTCCCTGGTGGAGCACTGTGAATCTGTGGGGCAGTGCAGCAGAGCTGGGCAGCTCTCCCTGACCATTCCCACCCTCCCCATCTTCCGCAGTGCTCCCTGGTGGAGTCTCACCTCTCAGACCAGCTGACCTTGCACGTGGATGTGGCTGGCAACGTGGTGGGACTTTCAGTGGTTGCTTACTCTGGGGGCTGCCGGGGCTCTGAGGTGGAAGATGAGGACCTGGAGCTGTTCAATACAACTGTGCAGTTGCGGCCTCCAGGCACCGCACCAGGGTGAGTGCTGGAGAGGGGTCAGGGCCACTGGCTGCCCCAGGTACCCTGGTACTGGGGCTCTAACCCTTACCTTGCCTCTTCCCTCCCGTGTTTAGCCCTGAGACTGCAGCCTTCATTGAGCGCCTGGAGATGGAGCAGGCCCAGAAGGCCAAGAACCCTCAGGAGCAGAAGTCCTTCTTTGCCAAATACGTGAGTGCGGCTCCTTCCACATCCCCACCCCAGCAGATGATGTGTGTGTGGTCCTCTGAGTGCGGCTCCTTCCACACCCCTTGCCCCCAGCAGATGATGTGTGTGTTACTCTGGTGGGAGGCTGAGGGCTGTGGACCCTATCTGAGTTGTCAAGGGCTGAGTGGCTCTCGAAGCCTCATAGCCTGGGCTGGGCTGGGGATTTGCAGGAATGCGTGGAGGGCCAGGAGGGAAGGGGCAGCCCAGTGGGCAGTGAGGGAGCTTGAATAGGTCAGACCCATGTGAGGCAGGGCCAGAAGGCAGGTGGTCCTGGAGTAGGTGTAAGAGGCACAGGAGGAGCTGCAGAGGAGCACGGGAGGGCACCTGCTGGCCTGAGTCTGTAATACCCAGGCCCTGGAGTTGGGGGAGTGTGAAGGGCCAACCCTCCTGAGGAGGCCAACTGTACCAAGTCTTCCATCCCTTGAGGTTGGAGACTTGTGCCAGGCCCAACAAGGTAAGGAGCCAGCAGGGCCAGCATGGATCAAGGGAGAAGTGGGAGGGCGCTGAGACCAGTGACACGAGCTAAGCCCCTTCCCCGCCCCTTCCCCGTAGGGGCCTCAGAAGCTCCCATGTCAGGAACCAAGTCCTGGCAAACCTCAGCCCTGTGTCTCTGCACTTACTTCAGGGCTGGCCCTTCTCACAGCCAGGCCGCTGACCTGCCTCCCTCCCTCCCTCAGTGGCACCTCATCCTGGGGGGGGCCGTGTTGCTCACAGCCCTGCGTCCTGCTGCCCCAGGGCCTGCGCCAGCGCCAACGGAGGCCTAAGTGAGGACCCAGACCCCTGCCCGCCTTGCCCTCTGCCCACACCCTCCTGCTCCTGCCCCTGCCCTGGCCCTGCCTGTAGTGACTAGGGGACCCAGCCCCTCCCTTCCACGGCCCCCATCTTGGAGCAGCCTCACCACTTACATCCCTTCTCTGTCTCTTTGTCCACCTGTCCCACCTGCAGTGGATGTACATCATTCCAGTTGTGCTGTTCCTCATGATGTCTGGAGCACCGGACGCCGGGGGCCAGGGCGGCGGTGGGGGTGGGGGCAGCGGCCGGTGAGAAGCTGTACCACCTAGGGTCCTCCAGAGCTTCCTGTCCTTGGCCAGTCCAAGAAGGAGTTCCTGTCCCTCTGTCTCCTGATTGCATGAACGTGGAAGGCTCTCCCTTCTCAGGAGCCCTCAGCCTTCTTGGAGGTCGTCCTTCATTCTCTCTCTGAACCTCTCCTTTGAGAGCCAGGGTGCACCTCTCTGTAGCCACCTCAGGCACACCGGCTTTCCTGGGTGCTGTGCTACTATGTCCTGCCATGTGGCACTGTTCCCTTGCTAAACATGCACTAGCCCCACCCAACCCCACTCCACCATGCAGTTTGGGAACATGCCGGGTTCTCTCCAGCCTCTGAGCCTTTGTCCACATCCCCATGCACTCCTCACTGTCACACTTAGGCTCCTGCTGCTGGTGGCCGGGTCTACCTGCCAATGTGTTGAAGCCTCCAGCCACTTTCCATGTGGCATGCTTTGCTCTCTGCCCCAGAACACCATGGTGACTTCTAGCACCGTCCTTCCTGTCTGAGGACAGCAGCAGGAGAGGATTTGGGGTCTCCCCGTTAGTCTGTTATTTTCGCCATTTGTGTGCATGTTTGGAGAGCCAGGCTTGAGCGTGGCTGCTGCTGACCTCAGCTGTGTTGTGTGGCTGTTGATTAAACTGTCCCCTGAATGGCCACCATTCAGCTCGCTTCCTGCCTTTGCTTATGTTTGAATGGCTTCCTTAGGACGCACAGAGTGAGTTTCTGTGAGCAGGGACACCTTCCGAACTGCAGGAGGAGGCTGGTTCCTGACCCCCTGGTGCATTTGTTCCTTCCCTTCCCAGCACATGCACACTTGCTGGCCCAGCAGCTGCACGTGTTCATACTGTCTCCCTCATCCTCACATAAGGCTTGCACCAGGACCTGGCCCTCACTGGATGGGTTTGTGTGTTGATACATGGGAATCAGTTAGAATCCCAGCATTCAGTAGGCTAAGGCTGCCTTAGCTACATAGTGACTTTAAGGATAGCCTGGGCTACATAGCAAGCTCCTGCATGAAGAAGCTGTGGGTTCAGTCCCAGCAGTGCAAACGCCAGCTGTGCATGGTGGCACATACTCAGGAGCAGCGCTCAGACTGAGCCAGGAAGATCAGAAGTTCAAGGTGTTGCTTGACTATTTAGCAGGTTTGAGGCCAGCGTGGGCTACTAGACACTCTTCCCTCACAATACAAATCACAAAACCAAGGCCATTGTCTGCACTTTGAACCTGCCCTGTGAGGGCAGTTCTCTGTGTCTAGTGACTGCAGGTCTGACCTGGAGTTGGAGTTGCATTTGTGCTGTGGCAGTACGCCACCTGACAGGAGCAGCTGACGGCAGGAAAGGCTGATCGGGCTTGTGGGTGCAGAGGGTTTGGCTCATCTTCTTGGGGTTGGCCTGCTAGGGCTGCTGCTCAGTTCGTGCAGGCCAGGTTGTGATACTGCTGATACCAGGGTAGACAGGAAGCAGCGGTCTGGGTCAGGCAGTACCTTTGCAGGCCCAGCCCTCAAGGGCTACCCCCTCCAGCTGGATCCCCGCCTGGGAAGGTTCAGTAGCCTCTCGGAACAGTGCTAGCTGGGACATCATACCATGACACAGTGCTCCTCCCCAACAGGCCATCCTCAGGGGTGGGCTTGGGAAAGGCTGCAGTGCCACCTGTTACACCTGCCATCTCAACATCAGCTCGCAGTGGTGTGTTTCCTTCCTGGGCCTCCGTGCCCGCAGCCTCTTCTCTCAGGCCCCTGCACGCCGTGGTGTGATGGATGGCTTTGTCCAGTTCACATCCCCTTGCTGCTATGCGTGGAATGGTGGCCTCACATCTTGTCACCAACATGGTGACCAGGAGGATGGCTGCAGCAGAGCCTGTGCTCCCTGTCTCCTTCTGTGCTGACCTCTTTCGTGATTACTTCAGAGTGCAGACTGATTTTTTTTTCTGGAATGTTTGCTATGCAAATCTCAACCCTTTGTCTAAATTCAGGTGCTGCTTTCTGGGTTGGGGGTGTAGCTTGGTGGTTAGATGCGTGCCCAGCATGTCTAAGGAAGACTCTGCATTTCATTTCCATCACTGCCAAACGATCCAGACTATATAAAGAACTAAAAAAAAAAAAATTAAAAATTAAAAAAAAGAAAACAGCTTAAGGGGCTGGGCGATGGTGGTGCACGCCTTTAATCCCAGCACTCGGGAGGCAGAGGCAGGAGGATCTCTGTGAGTTCGAGACCAACCTGGTCTACAGAGCTAGTTCCAGGACAGGCTCCAAAGCCACAGAGAAACCCTGTCTCAAAAAACCAAAAAAAAAAAAAAAAAAAAAAAAAAAAAAAAAAAGTAAAAAGCTTAAGGGATAAAGGAGCTACTGGGATGCACAGCCTGCCCTCAGGGTGAGGACAGTAAGGATGGAGACTGTTCACAGGTCAGGGAAGTGAAGGCTGGGGTGTGGCTCAGAGTGCTTGCCCATTACCTACGAGGCCCTGGGTTCAAACAGCAAAAGCTTCTGTTGAGATTCTGGCTCACCCCAGCCAGTTAAAACAAGTACTGGTAACGGTGTGTATGATGTTGAACACTCATGGCTTGTGGGGATGCAAACCATCTTAGCCACAGTGGATATGGGCACAGAAGGTTCTTGAGAAACTGTTGTTCTGTCTTCGACACTAGACGGGGCTGACCCAGCTCTGCCTCATGGGCATGGCCCTGGAAGTCACAAAGGAACTCCCACACAGTTGTGGAGCACAGGACTATCCTTGGTATCCAGTGACAGCAGGGTGGGTGAGGAAAACAGAGGCACAGTGGAGTTGTCTTCAGACACACAGAATGAAGCCGTGTTTACAGGAACATGGATGGAACAGCTTGGCCGGAAAACACGGAAATGTAGCTTCTTATTTGCAGTTTCTAAAATTTATAGAGGTGGTCGGGAGTGGAACTACGAGAGACAGAAAACAGGACGGATGGGAGATGTGCTCTCTTACAGTGTCCTCGGGTTTGCCTCAGTGGAATGGCTCGGCAGCTAGCGGTACCACTGAACCTGAAAGCCTGAGTTCAGTCTGAGATCCGTGTGGTGGAAGTAGATTAATGGCTCTCAGGGTGTGGTGTGCGCTGACCTCCACAGCAAG
>NW_004949112.1:2870222-2873433 GCF_000317375.1 Microtus ochrogaster
GATGACTGTCTGAGGAGCACCTGTGTGTACCAGATGACTGAGGAGCGCCTGGTGTACCAGATGACTGTCTGAGGAGCGCCTGGTGTACCAGATGACTGTCTGAGGAGCACCTGTGTGTACCAGATGACTGTCTGAGGAGCACCTGCAGAGCCATCTGTATACTTTAGAGGATGGAGCTGTGTCTGTAGCTGGTGGCTTTCCCTTCACTGCAGGTTGTTTTCAACCATTGGCTCCTGTGTTCTCACTGCTGAGTCCATTAGGCTCCCTGGGCTCCATCCCGGTAAACCCTCAGTTCTTGTGGGTCCTCAGAGAGCTCACTGTCCAGGGATTTGGGTGTGGTAGCTCCACACAAAGCTTTCTGATTCCCCATCCCTGCTCCCCTGTGCTTGCATGTGCTCATACACATTTTCTCTTGTGCGTTGAGCCCATTGCTACTCTGCCTCAGCTACATTCCCACCAGTGGCACAACAGTTTTGCTTCCCTGACAGCCCCTAGATCCTCCAGACTGCAGCCTCATCTGCCATCCAGCTCCCTGTGCCTCTGTCCCAGCACAGCAGCTTCTGGATTGTTCTAGAAATGCTGTCACTGGTCCAGGCTCAGGATGGCCCTGCTCTGCATCAGCTCCCACCCCACCATTCCTGCCCCTCTAGGCTGCTCTAGAAGTAGCCCTGTGGCAGGACACCCATCTGGAGCTTCAGTTTAGCCTTCACCCTGGCCTTTGCACGCACTGTCCATCCTATCTTGGGCTCTAACACCAGAGCTGGCCCCATTGCTGCCCTCTCATGGCTTCCGGCATCCACAGGACAAACAGCCCTCTCCTGGCCTGGCATCTGATGCCTGTAATTAGTGCATCTGGCCGTGCTTCTTAAACTGCAGCTTCATCCCTCTGCTGCCTCCTGCCACAGTCCCAGTGTCCACGTATGCTCCCATCTCAGCCCCTGGTCCTCTCCTAGACCCTCTCCAACTTGTTGGCTCAGGCATAAGATGAAGGTAGCTTGGGGGACCTCTCCTTTCCTTGCCCCATCCTGGGATACCCTTCTCTGTTTCCTAGAAAGCTCCCCTTTCTGGCTTCTAGTCTCAGGCTGGCTCTTAACCTGTCCTTGTCTTCTTTAATGTCGTGTGTGATTCTGCTTCTCCATTGTAGCACCTGGAATTTTGGAGGCTTCTTATCCTCCAGGGAAATACTCTGACCAAAGCAGGGGCCATTCTTGGGCTTCTAGCTGTTCCCCACGATCCTGGCCAGTTTTTATGTCAACTTGACACAAGCTAGAGTCATCTGGAAGGAAGAAACCTCGACAGAAAATGCTCCAGCTGTAGGCTTTTTATTTTTATTTACTTTTTTTGAGACAGGGTTTCTGTGTGTATTCCTGGTTGTCCTGGAACTCACTCTGTAGAACAGTCTGGCCTTGAGCTCAGAGATCTGCCTGCCTCTGTTAAATATGGCTGCATTTTCCTGAGTTCCTCCAATGAGGGACTACAATGTGGAAGTGTAAACCAAATAAACCCTTTCCTCCTCAACTTCCCTTTGGCCGTGGTGACTCCTCACAGCAGCGGGAACTCTAGAGGTCACTCATTGTGGCTGCGCCTGCCTTTCATTTAGCAAGGTTGTGCATAGACCAGCAGGTTTGCAATCGCGACCCCCTAGTATGCCTGGGTCCCCCATCCCCCTGGAAAACAGTCACTCTCAGTGTGAGACTCCATGTCAGGATCTGGTTGAAGCCAGGTGTTGTGGCATAGACTTGTAATTCTAGCACAGAAGCAGGAGGATCAGGTTCAAGGTTAACCTTGACTACACAGGGAGTTAAAGGCCTACCTGAGCGGCAGGAGACCCTGTCTCAGATAAGCAAACAAACACTTGGCGTGAATGTTTCTGTATTAGGAGTAAAAATGTTCATTTTAACAGAATTTTCCATATCCCTCCATCCACAGCTTCCCTCACCCCAACTGTCCTTCATTGGGGACAAATTTCAGTGCTTGATACAGCTGGGTTGCAGTTCCACTGTGTGCCAGCAGGTGGTGACAGTCCTTTTACACACGCGCGCGCGGGCACACACATGATCTGTGCTGGGAAGTGTTGGTCCTTCCGGTAGGTGAGTCTAAGAAGCCTCTGTCCTCACAACTGCTGGTCTTCAGTGTCCTGCAGGTGTTAGACCGATGTTTTCACCAGGAAAACTGAAGTCAGCTGAGGCCTTCATTGCTGATGCCTGAAGAGGACGGATGGCCTGGCAGGGGACAGAGAACTCTCATCAGCCTTTACCAACCTCAGTGCCCGTCCCTGGCCAACCCCGGATCCAAACTTCTGGCCCTGCCACTTACACGCTGTGTCTGTGGGCAGCTCTCTATGCTCTCTCAGCTGATTCTTTGCTTCCTGCCTTCAAGGTCTGATTCCTCCAGGAAGTGTCCGGCATCCAGGACAAATAGAAAAAGAAACGAGTGTCACAGAGACCCTGCCCCACCCCTGGACTCTGGCTTGGTAGCCATTCTCCAGGTAATCAGCCTCCTGCCATGGCCTTTGGTGGCCACTGGTGGCCCACTTCCCTCCCAGAACCTGGGGACCCTCACAGCACCAGGGTGGGGGCTGGGAACAGCTCACTTAGAGGTCCTTGGGTTTGAGAGCTGGGGAAAAAAGTGTGGGGGGAGTGAGTGCAGAGGAGTAAAGAATGAAGGGGAAGGAGAGCGGTCAAAGGGCAAGAGAAAGGAGGAAAAGTGGATAGGGCTGAGCACAGGTTTGTTGGCAGAGTGCTTGCTGGGCAGCAGGGAGACCCGAGCTTGAGTCCCAGCACCCACACAGTGACCTGGCCTGTGTCTGTAGCCCTGGTGCTGGGGAGGTCGAGACCAGTGGGCTCCTGGGGTTTGCTGGCTGGCTAGCCTCAGCAAAGCAGCAAGTTCTAAGTTCAATGAGTGACATCTCAAAAACCAAGGTGAAAAACCTGGTGGTGATGCCACACACCTTTAATCTCAGCACTCGGGAGGCAGAGGCAGGGGGATCTCTGAGTTCAAGACCAGCCTGGTCTACAGAGTGAGTTCCACGACAGTCAGGCTACAGAGAAAAACCTGCCTCGAAGAGCTAGCAAACCACCATCACCAAAAAACTCAAAACAAAACAAAAAACCACATAAGTAAATAAAATTAAGGTGGAGAACAACTGGAGACAGCAGGTGTTGTCTTCTTAGCTCCACACATGTTCCTCACAGCACACCATAAACACACA
>NW_004949112.1:2874606-2876114 GCF_000317375.1 Microtus ochrogaster
ACACCATAAACACACATGCACATACAAACTAAAAACAAATCAAATGGGGGAAACCAAGGTTGATCTCTGTCTTACACATCCCACACATCCACATGAGGGATAGGAAGAGTGCAAGAAAGAGAGAAAACCAGGAGGACCCCAGGAATGTGAGGGGCAGAGTAGAGTACTCCAACAGACAACAGACGGGTGAGCCTTATGGGAGAAGCCATTAGTACCATGAACCAGGAGAGATGGGGAGAGTACGAGATCCTGAAAAGCAAAGGCAATAAAGGGAGGATGCCAAGGGAGAGAGACATGCAACTTATATAATTTTAAGTGAGGAGGGAAGAGATGCCAGGATGTTACAGTGTTGGTGGGAGAGCCTGAGCTGTAGAGAAAACTGAGGCGGGCAGAGGAGGGGAGG
Source organism: Microtus ochrogaster (assembly GCF_000317375.1). Taxonomy (NCBI): domain Eukaryota; kingdom Metazoa; phylum Chordata; class Mammalia; order Rodentia; family Cricetidae; genus Microtus; species Microtus ochrogaster. The sequence goes on from NW_004949112.1 coordinate 2,875,010, forward strand.
GGGAGCTGGGTATACCAAACACCCTTGATCACATTCCTTATGGGACCCAGAGCCACAAGGGGCTGTGTGAAGGGACCCAGCAGGACATCAAGCCTGGATATCCTGTCCCCACATCTTCTGAGATTGGGCTAGGGACTCAGCACAGGTGAGAAGGAAGGGTCCAGAGGGAGAGTCAGGACAAGGCAGGGAGGTGCTGTGAAATAGAAATATTAGGGTGGAAAAATGAGCAGGGGGGTGGTGGCGCAAGCTTTTAATCCCAGCACTCAGGAGGCAGAGGCAGGAAGGGTTCTGAGTTCGAAGCCAGCTGGTCTACAGAGTGAGTTCCAGGACAGTCAGAGCTGTTACACAAAAAAAACCCATGTCTCAAAAAAATAAAAAGGGGGGAGAGGAGCGAAATTAGAGTGTGTGTAAGGTCCAGAGCAGAGGGAGGCAGAGGGATGATAAAGTGTGCGCGGGTGCCATAGGAAATGAGAGGGGGCGGAAGAGTGAAGCACAGGACTAGGAAGTGATGGTGGAGGGGAAGGTTGTAGAGTAGCATGAGTTGAAGAGAGGAGGAGGAAAGGGGAGGACAAGGGGAAGAAGAGATTGTAGAAAAGGAGGAAGAAGGAAGGAAGACAAAAGGAGACACAGGAGGAAAGGGACAAGGACCAGGACAGAGTGGATTCAGACAAGGAGAGAGGTGGGAAGGAGGAGGACGCCAGTGAAGAACAAGGTGAAGGAGAAAAGAGAAAGGGAAGAGGAGGGAGAAGGAAGTATGTCAGGAAGAGGGGAGAAGAAAAGGACATGAAAGAAAAAACAGAAACTTGGATGGGTAGGGGAAAGATCACTGAGGAAATAGGACAGGAGAAGGAGCAAGTGGCACAGGACGACATGAAAGGAAGCTAATAGGAAATAGGAGATATTAGAAACAAAAGAGCAGGGAGGAAGAGGAGGGGGAAAGAGGGAAAGGCAGGATGAAGAAGAGGATGAAGTGTGAGAGGAGGAGGAAGGAGCCAACAGGAGGGAGGACTAGAGTCACAAAGGAGCTGGAGGAAGAGGAGAGCGTGGAGGAAGAGGAGAGCGTGGAGGAAGAGGAGAGCGTGGAGGAAGAGGAGAGCGTGGAGGA
>NW_004949112.1:2876709-2878141 GCF_000317375.1 Microtus ochrogaster
GTGGAGGAAGAGGAGAGCGTGGAGGAAGAGGAGAGCGTGGAGGAGCGTGGAGGAAGAGGAGAGCGTGGAGGAAGGCTAGGGATGAGGAACAGGAGAAAGAAAATGAGGACAAGGCTAAGGAGGAAAATGTTGGGTGGGAACAGGGAGGAGGAAGAGAAGGAAACAGGAAATGGAGGAGGGTGCCATAGAAGGAGGAGGTAGAGAAGGGAGGGAGGAAGAGAGGAATAGAGAAGATAAAGGAGGGGAAGGAAGAAGAGAAGAGGATGCAGGAGCTGGAGGAGAGGAAGGAGAAGGGGACAGGAAGGAGGTGGAGGAGGGGAAGATGGGAGGAAGGATGACAGAAGAGAGGAGGGAAAGGAGGAAGAGAACGGGACAGATGAGATTGAGGAAAGAAGAAGATAGTCAAAGGGACAGCAGAAATTGAGGGAAAATGGAGCGGAATAGATGAGATGGAGGAAGGAAGAGAGCATGGAGAAGATGAAGGGAGAAGCAGAAAAGGAGAGGAAGCATAGGAGGAAATGGAACAAAGGAAGAGGAGGGGTACAGATGGAGGAGATAAAGAAGGTAGACAGGAGGATAGAGCAGTTGGAGGAGGGAGACAAAAGGGATAGTTGAGATAAAGGGGGAGGAAGTAAAAAGGGATGGAGAACAAAGGCAGAGCAGAAGAGGGATTAGAGGAAAGGAAGAAGGGGCTATAGAGGTGATATACTAGGTGAAGGGTAGAGGAGATGGAGGGAAATAGGAAGGTGAGGGAATAGAGCAGATGGAGGAGGGGTTGGATGAAGAGTAGGGAGTAGAGTGGATGGAAGTGGGGAGGAGCAAAAGGAAGGGATAAAGTAGGTGCAGGGGGGAAGGAGGAGAGGGTGGGGATGAGAGAAGGGGAGGGGAAGAGGATGGGATAGAGGAAAGAGGAGGGGAAGATGAGAGAATAGAGAGGGAGGAAGGAGAGGGGACTGAGTAGACGGAGGAAGGGGAAGAAAGATAGGAATGGATAGAGATGTAGTGGAAATAATTAGGAGAACAGAAGCATGAACAATAGGAGATTCCAGAGAGAAGGAAGAGCAGGAGGAGATACTGAATGAGACACTGTAAAGGGAACTGGAGGACGAGGGAGGAAAGAGGAGGGGGTAGAGGATGTGGGAAGACCATAGGGATATACACATAGGAATAAAAGAAAGGGTAGAAGAGGGTATTACAAGTACAGAGGGAGGAGCAGAAGGGAGGAAATGAGGGTGAAGAGAAGGAAAAAGTTGAATTAAGGATAAAGAGGAAGAGGAAGAATATGGGAATAGTAGGACAGGAGAGGGTTAGATGAAGGAAGAAGAAAGAGGGTTGGGGCTGGGCGATGGTGGCGCACGCCTTTAATCCCAGCACTCGGGAGGCAGAGGCAGGTGGATCTCTGTGAGTTCAAGACCAGCCTGGTCTACAGAGC
>NW_004949112.1:2878861-2879862 GCF_000317375.1 Microtus ochrogaster
GGGCTGTAGAGAAAGAAGGGTTAGAACTAGGATGGGGAGGGCTGTAGAGAAAGAAGGGTTAGGAATGGGGAATGAGTGAGAAAGGCGATGGGGGTTAAGAAGGAAAGGGGAAGATGAATTATTTGGAATGGTGAGTTACTAGGATGAGAAAGACTAGAATAGGAAGTGAGAGGAAGATAATGAAGATTAAAAGATAGAAGAAGGGAGCTGGAGAGATGGCTCAGAGGTTAAGAGCACTGCCTGCTCTTCCAGAGGTCCTGAGTTCAATTCCCAGCAACCCACATGGTGGCTCACAGCCATCTGTAATGAGGTCTGGTGCCCTCTTCTGGCCTTCAGGCATACATGGAGGCTGAACACTGTGTACATAATAAATAAATAAATCTTTTTAAAAAAAAAAGAAGGGGCTGGAGAGATGGCTCAGTGGTTAAGAGTGTTGCCTGCTCTTCCAGAGGTCCTAAGTTCAATTTCCAGCAACCACATGGTGGCTCACAACCATCTGTAATGAGGTCTGGTGCCCTCTTCTGACCTGCAGGCAAACACATAGACAGAATATTGTATACATAATAAATAAATAAATAATCAAAAAAAGATAGAAGAAGAGCAGAGGAGAAAGGAGAGAGAGTAAGAGTGTGAGATGAGGAGGAAGGAGAAGGGAGGTGAGGTAGATCATGGGGGGAGGACTGGAAAGGAGAGCTGAGGAAGGAGGAAGAGGAAGACTTTAGGAAATGCAGATGGTGAGAAGGAAAGGAAACTGAAGAGGCAGAGGAAAGAAAGGAAAGGAATGAGAGGATATAGGGGGAAGAGACAAAGGAGAAAGTGAGGGAAGACAGGATGAAGAGAAGGAAGAGTAGGGAGCAAGAGGAAAAACTAGAGGGAGCAGTAAGGTAAGGTGGAAGTGGTAGAGCAGAAAGTGGAGGAGGAATGGGGAGACGGTGGAGGAAGAAGGGTAGAAGGTAGAGCAGAAAGTGGAAGAGGAATGGGGAGACGGTGGAGGAAGAAGG
>NW_004949112.1:2886378-2886870 GCF_000317375.1 Microtus ochrogaster
AGACACGACACGGCGGCTCCCACGTGGGTTCGCTTTAATGGGGGAGGGAAACACAAAAGGGCGAAGGGGGTGCGACACACAAGGAAGAGGCAGGAAGAGGGGGCGGCCTCGTGTGGCCCCTGCCTTTTAACGGGGGGCCCAAGGCAATCTGGGAAGAATATCCACACCTGCGCGCAGGTGTGCGCACAGGCAACCATAGTCCAGGGGGATTCTGGGAGTTGTAGTTTTCCAAAAGAACAACAAAAGAGTAGAAAAATAAAGGTGGAGGGCAGATGGGAAAGAGGTGGAAGAGTATGCGGAAGGAGGAGTGGGTGGATGTACAGACGGATGAGGAGGAAAAGGAGTAGATAGATGAGAGGGAGAGAAAATGAGAGTAAAGGAACAGGAAGTAAGAAGATAGGAGAAAGGAAGAAGAAGGAATAGGAAGATATGGAGGGGGAAATAGAGAATGGGGAAGATGGAGGAGGGAATAGAGGATGGGGAAGATGGAGG
>NW_004949112.1:2887165-2892414 GCF_000317375.1 Microtus ochrogaster
AATAGAGGATGGGGAAGATGGAGGAGGGAATAGAGGATGGGGAAGATGGAGGAGGTGAGCAAAGAGGAGATATAAGAGGAAGATATGGAGGATCAGGATATGAAGGAGAAGAAATTGAAGAGAGAGTTGAAAGAGGAAGAGATGAAGGGGTAGCAGGGAGAGATGAAGAGAACAGTAAGAGATAGTTGATGGTAAAGATGACAAAACGGAGAAGGAGAAGATGGAGCAGGAGGAAAGAAGGAAATGAAGAAGGAAGAGAAGGTAGAGGAGAAGAAGAGACAAGGGAAAGACAGAAGAGGTGAAGAAGGAAAGGACAGGATGAGGTAGAGGAATGGGATATGAGAAAGAAGGTGGAAAAAGAAGTCAGAAGAGAAGAAAGAAATGAAGGAGATGAAGATAAGCAAGGCAAGGAAGATATGAAGGAAGAAGACAAGAAGGGCAAGATGGGGAAGTAGGCAGAGAAGATGGAGTAGATGAAGAGATGCAGAGGAGATGAAGGTGATGGAGGGAAAGGAGATAGATATGTTGGAGGAGCAGGGTGATGAGATGAAAGAAGAAAGGCTGGAGCATATTGAAGAGTAGGATGATGAGGGATAGGAGTAAGAAGGCATGAAAGGGGATGTTCGAAAAGATGGAGATGAAAATGGAGAAGTAGATGGAGGACAAGCATGAGGAGATGATGGAATTAGAGAAGAGGGAAAGGGTGGAGGAGAAGGAGATGGACGAAGAAGAAGAGACAGGAGAAAAGTGAACAAAGGAGAGAAAGGAGATGGAAGGTGTGAGGGAGGCAGATAGAAGATGGAGATAGAGGAGCAGTAGAAGATGAAGTTAAAAGGACATGGAAGAGAAAGAAACAGTAAAGATAGAGGACAGAGGACAGAAAGTGGAAGAAGAAGAGGTGGAGAAGGAAGGGATGGAGATGAGGAAGAAGGGGAGTCATGAGGGAGGGGGTGGAGGAAGTGGAAATGGAGGAGGAGAAGGAAATGGCAGAGATGAAGATGGAGGAGGAGCCGGAGAAAGAAAAGGTAGAGAAGGAAGCAAGAGAAGTGAGAGGAGTAGGTAATGGAGGAGGAGGAAGAGATAGGGGGTGGAAATTGAGAAAGATAGGAGAAAAGAAATGGAGGAGAAGAAAGTAGAGGAGATGGAGAAATAAAGGAATGTAAAAGGAGGAGAGAGAGGAAAAGGAGATGAGTATAGGTAGGAGACTTAGGAGGAGGAAGAGGTGGATAGGAAGAAGAGATGTAGGAGAAGGAAGAGCAGGAGATAAAGATATGAAGGATGAAAAGGAAGAGATGAAACAGGAGATGAAGAAATAGGACAATGGTAAGGGGGAATATAGAGGAGACAGACAGGAGAGAGAGGAAGAGGAGGACATAGAGATGGAGGAAGACAAGGAGGAGGAGATAAAGAGGATAAGGTGCTAGAAGAGAAAATGGAGGGAGGGATAGAAGAGGAAGACAAACAGGAAGAGGAGTAGATGAAGGTAGTGAAAGGGGAGGAAGAGAAGATAGAGAAAGAGGAGGAAAAAGGAAATGGACAAAAGGGAGGAGGAAGAAAAGATGCAGAAGAAGGAAGTAGGAGGAAAGGGATGAGATGGAGAAGAATGAGGACGATGAGGGAGATAGAAGAGGAGCAGGAAGATATAGGAAGGAGAAGGAGGAAGAAATGAGGGAAAGAAAGAGGAACAGGAGAGGAAGAAGAGGAGGACATAGAACTAGAGAGGAGATGGAGCAGAAGGAGAAGAGGAGGAGGAAGAGATAGAAAAGAGAAAGGGAGGAGATGGGAGAAAGAAGAGAAAGTGATAGAGGGACAGAAGGAGAAGGAAGCGAAGAACGAGGATTATAAAATGGAGGAAGATGAGGGGCGGGAAGAGGAGGAGGAGGAGATGGAAGAGAAGGAGGAAGGCGAAAGAATGTTGAGGAAGAAATAAAAGAGAAAGGGGGTCAGGGCAAGGAGAGAATTAGGAAAAGAAAGGAGGTAGAAGGAGGAAATGAGAGAAGAGTAAGAAGAGATGACACAAGAAGACAGGAAAGAAAGGGAAGGGATAGAAGACGAGGACATGGAGAAGGAGGAAGAGAAGGAAATAGAGGAGTAGAAACAGAAAGAATAGAAGGTGGACAAAGAGTAAGAATAGGGAGAGGAGAGGATGGAAGAAGAGAAAGGAAGGATTGGGAGGAAATAATAGATGATGAAGAGAAAGGATTAGAAGCAGAGAAGGAAGAGGGGAATATGGAGAAGGAAAGGATAAAGAAAAAGACAGAGGAAGAAGAAGTAGAGGAATAGAGGAGAAAATGGAGGAGTATAAAGAGATGAGGGGGAAATAGGAAGAAGAGAAATAGCAGATATAGGGAAATGAGGTGGAAAAAGGAAGCAGAGGAGGAAAAAAGGAAGAGGAGGAGGTGTTGGAATAAGAAGGAAGAGAGGGAAGAGGAAACAAAAGAAATGATGGAGGAAGAGGAGGATATGGAAGAGGGGAGGGAGAATGGGAAGCAGAGGATTAAGAGATGCAATAGGAGCAGAGAGAGATGAGGATGAGGAAAAAGAAGAAGGGAGTGGTGAAGGAGACGATAAGATGGATAAGAAAATATGTAGGAGAAAAGGAAAAATGAGGAATAGCTGTAGGAAGAGGAGGATAAAGTGAGGAAGCAGAGAGGAGGAGATGGAGGAGGGAGAGGAATAAGGGAGGAGATGGAGAAGGAGCAAGAGATAGGAGGAAGAAGAGGATCAGAAGAGATACAGGAGGAAGACTAGGAAGAGGAGATGGAAAAGGAAGAAGAGATAGTGGAGGAGATGGAAGAAGAGGATATGGAAGATTGGGATGAGTAGAAGAAGGAAATGGAGAAGGAATCGGGGAAGATGAAGGAGGAGATAAAAGGGAAAGAGGAAGAGGAGGAGAAGATAGAGGAAGAGACAGAAGAAGTGGAGAAGGAGGAAGTGAAAGATGGAGTAGCAGGAAGAGGAGGGGAAGACAAAGGGATGAGGAATATCAGAAGACTGGAAGAGGGGGAGATGGAGCAGGAAGAGGAGGGGAAGACAAAGGGATGAGGAACATCAGAAGACTGGAAGAGGAGGAGATGGAGCAGGAAGAGGAGTAGGAGGAAAGTAGATGAAGGAGTAGGTGCTGGAGGCAGAGGAAGAAGAGATAAAGGAGGAAAGGGAGGAGAAGGGGTGGAGTAGGAGAAGCATCAGGGAAGTAGAAAGGAAGGGGCATGAGAAAATGGAGGGAGAGAGAGATGAGATGGAGGAGGAGATGCAGGAAGAGAAGATGTAGGAGAAAAAGGAGAAGCAGAAGAATATGGAGAAAGACAGAACAGGGGAAGGAGGAAATGGAGGAGAAAAGGCGGCAGAGGATATGGAAGAGGAGGAGGAAGGAAAGGAGATGGAGGTACAGGTGGAGAAGAAATGGAGAGGAAGAAGAAAGAGCTAGAGACGGAGGAGAGAGAGGGAGAAGTTGGAGGAGGAAAAGAAGGAGAAAGAGAAGGAAGGCATGGAGGAAGGGGAGGAGAGAAGGAAACAGATGGCTGGCCTGGGAGGAGGCTTCAGTGCCAGAGTTGGGTGAGACAGGAGAACCCCAGCCTCAGGTACTGCATTGTGTGTGCAGCCATACCATGTGGGCAGAGATGGCAAGAGGTCAAAGGAAGATGGCATGTGGCCATGATAGAGACAAAATGAGAATCACATTGGGCGGGGACCCAGGCCAGCTGTAGGGGGTGCACCCTCTTTCCAACAGCCTTAGTTTCCTAATTTGTTCCTGAATGTGAGAGCTGGTCCCTGCCTTAGCACCTGAAGCATGCTGGCCCCTTCTACCCTAGCTGCACTCTCAAAGGGCACCCTACCCCTCTGCCTGGAGTAGTTGCAGCTTTCTCTGCAGAGGAGGAGAGAGAGCGAGCCAAGAGAGCCATAGGTGTGGACGGCTTGTCACACGTGCTCAATTAGCGCCCTTTCCCGGAATAGGGGAGTCAGCAGGCAGCAAATGACAGGTGAGAGAAAGGGAAAAAGGAAGGAAGTGTTTATTAAAAGCTTAGCACACTGCTGGTGCCCAGTAAATGTCCGCATTCCCCAGGCGGAGAGAAGCAGGAAGCAGAGGCTGGCAGACACCGTTGTCAGTGGGGAGTGAAGGACAGGAGAGAAGGGTATAGTAGTACTCAATAAATGTATTCTTTGTCTTGAACAGTAGAGAAAACAGAGAGAAGGGGCGGGGGAGGGGAGAGTGCCGAGATAAGAGAGGGCTAGTGACAATAGGGTTCAAAGTGTCTTCATTCCTTCTCCCAGGAACACAGAAATGGAGGAGGCCGATAAGAGACAACAAAGGGTGGGGTGCAGGAGGGAAGGAGACCAGAGTCTGGGGCCTCATACACAGTGTAGCAGGAGCTCACAAGATTCCTAGCGGGGGAGGGGTCAGGCAAACTGGATGGTGAGAAAGGAGACAGTGGAGGGGACAGCAGAGGGTGGAAAGGTGAACAAACACCAGGGTGACCAGAAGGACTCTGAAGCTCAGGCAAAGACAGGAGGCTGGAGACAGCAGATGCCCCCACAAGCCTGGTCCTCAGGGCCACTCCCCCGCCTAGGGCGGAGCTGAAAGCCGCTGACTTCTCTGAAGGAGCTGGAGGCAGGAACCCCCAGCTGTCAGGACAGGAGACAAGGGTGCATTGTCCTGGCGCTGGCACAGCCTGGTCTGAGGGGGAGGGGAGACCGGTCTGCTGGGTGTGGGGTGCTGCCTGGCCGCTGCGTCCCATGACCCACTGTCCCCCATCTGTGCTGACCATCCTCCCTGCCTCTCTGGTCTTGAGTCCCTGCTCTCCACCCTTCTCTCCTGTTGTGTGGGCAGGAGGGATGACCCTACTGCCGGTACTGAGACCCTCACTCAGGATCTGGGCTGGGCGTGGGTGGGGGCAGAAGGGGAAGGACAGACGGAGGCAGAGAAGGGGGAGCCAGGACAGAGCCAGCTTTATTCAGGAGAGAACACAGGGCTTCGGCCCCAGCGGAGAGGGGGGAAGAGACCTGAAAATAGAAGATGGGAAGGAAGGGCTTGGGGAACAAGTAGGCAGAGACAGAGATGGAGAATTAGAGAGAGACAGAGAGACGGAGAGATGGGGAGAGAGAGAGACGGGGAGTTAGAGAGAGGCAGAGAGACGGGGAGTTAGAGAGAGACAGAGATGGAGAATTAGAGAGAGGCAGAGAGATGGAGAGATGGGGAGAGACAGAGAGAGAGAGAGGCAGAGACAGATGGAGAATTAGAGAGAGGCAGA
>NW_004949112.1:2892514-2916778 GCF_000317375.1 Microtus ochrogaster
GAGAGGCAGAGAGATGGAGAGATGGAGAGAGACAGAGAGAGAGAGAGGCAGAGACAGATGGAGAATTAGAGAGAGGCAGAGAGATGGAGAGATGGGGAGAGACAGAGAGACGGAGAGATGGAGAGAGGCAGAGAGATGGAGAGATGGGGAGAGAGAGACGGAGAGATGGAGAGAGGCAGAGAAATGGAGAGTTAGAGAGAGGCAGAGAGAGAGAGAGGCAGAGAGATGGGGAGTTAGAGAGAGGCAGAGAGAGAGAGAGAGAGGCAGAGAGACGGAGAGTTAGAGAGAGGCAGAGAGACGGAGAGTTAGAGAGAGGCAGAGAGATGGAGAGATGGAGAGAGGCAGAGAAAGGGAAAGATGAGAGACAGAGATACTTATGGAAAGAGATAGAGAAGGGAATCAGGTCAAGAGAGAAACAGACACATTGAGGAAATGTGAAAGATGGAATATTGGGCTGAGAGGTAGAGATGAAAGGAGAGAAAATCAGAGAGACAGATGGAGAAACACAGGCAGAAGGAGAACACAGGGAAATCAGATACAGAAATGGAGGCAGAGAAAAACAGAGACAGAGACAGATGAAATGTTGGGGAGCAGAGATGAAGAAACAGGCGGAGAGAGAGGATGGAGGCTGTGGAAGGTAGAAGGGACCGAGTCAGGAGAGAGACACCGGGTGCCTTGTGGGCCACCACGGCAGCAGGACCCTCTCACCTGGCCTTGGTGTCTGCGCCTCCAACCCCAGCCCAAGCCCTGCAATTTAAGGGGCACCATAGGGGCGTGTCCTGTCCTTATCCACACCTTATCTGGCCAGACCCTGGCCTTGCAGCTAAATTGAGCCTCAGCTGTCAGCACAGCCAGGAGCAGCTGTACGGGCAGCTGGAGTACCAACCCTCCCCTTTCTATAGCCTGTTCCTCAGGCCCCTGGAGGTCAGCATGGAGCCCCATGTCCATGGGTATCAGGGAACCACCAGCTTCAGAACAGGCCTGATGAGGCATGTTAGGGCCAAGGGTGCTCTCCTCAGAAGTGGGGTGTCAGTGGGGCACCAAGTCAGCACTAAGGGCAAACAGGAGGCATTGAATCGGTGTACAGGCCTGCACCCTTTCCTCCACAGGCTCCTCATTTAATACCTTATTTGGTCACAGCTGAGGGGGCACCTGGGATGTCACAGGCTGCACCACTCAGGCCAAGAATAGAAACACCCAGGGAGTCCTGGCAGCTGTCCCCTACCCGGGACTGGACAGGCACAGGTGGGGCGGGGGTGGGGGTGGACAGGAAAGAGGGAGATAGAGGCAGAGAGAAGGTTAAGAGGCCCAGAGATCCAGAGAGACTTCAGAGCCATGGAAAGAGATGGGGAAGTGCGGTGTGCTGGCACACACTTTTAATTCCAGCACTTGGTGGCTGAGACAGGAGGATCATGGCAAGTGTCTCAAAAATGGGGAAAGGGTGCACACACACGCACGCACACACACACACATGGGGAAAGGGTGCACACACACGCACACATATGGGGAAAGGGTGCACATACACGCACGCACACACACATGGGGAAAGGGTGCACACGCACGCACACACACACACATGGGGAAAGGGTGCACACGCACGCACGCACACACACATGGGGAAAGGGTGCGCACGCACGCACGCACACACACACATGGGGGGGTGGAAGTGTTAACTTGGACACATGGAGAAGGACAGACAGAGAGGAGACCCAGGGAGGGGATAGGAAGTTGGAGAAGACAGAGGCCAGGGGCCAAGGGTGCTGGGCTCCAGGGTGGGGTACTCCAGCAACCCAGTATGTGTCTTCCACATGCTGCCTTGGTTTTTACTTTACAACTTGCCCTTTGACCTCAGAAATCTTGGGGACCAGATAGCAGCAGCTAGAGCCTCTGCCTTTTACTAGCATGGTGCCAGGATGTGGCCTTCATCCCCAGATGAATTCATTACCAAGAATGGCTGTCATACCCCAGTGTGGGCCCTTCCTCACCAGTAATCAATATCCTAGGTCCCTGTCCCATCAATGGAGGACAATCTCCCCCTTTGTTTCCTGCATGCCCCAGGGCTCAGGGCCAGGTCCTGGCCCTCTCCCCCCCCCAGGGGGGCTCATGCCATCACCTCCACTGCTTTTTCTGGGTGCTCCTATCTGGGCCCTCCTGCTGGCTCCAGCCCTCTTCCCCTCTGTCCCAGATAGGCCTGTCTGTCAACACCTCCCCAAATAACTGGTGCCGGCAGCAGGCCACGGCACTCTGGGCCATCTGGGGCCCTCCAAGTGTCGCGGCCTCTTGAGGTCAGCTTGGGTGACTGCGATGGAGACACCCCTCTTCTGCTTCAGTCTGTCCCTCACCTCCTTCAGGGCTGAGCCAACCAGACCTTTTCAGGCAGCCCAGCACACTGTGGGAAAATGGCAGCTGCCGTGGTGCTTTCCTGAGGTTGCAGTGAGGAGCGTTCTTCCCCAAGCCCTAGTCACAGCTTCATGCTGGCTCCCCCTGTGGGGGGAGGGGGTCAGAAATTCTAAATGGGCTCCACTGGGCTGGCCTCCTGCTTTTTAGGACCATGTGACTTCACTTGGTCACCCTTCAAGTCCAGTTGTTCCTGATGGAGACTGGTTATAACCAGTCCTATCTACTGCCCAGCAACACCGCCCCCCCCCCCCCCCCCCCGCCACCTGGGAAGTCAGGGTCCAGGGTCATCTTTGGGAACTACTTCCTCACCGATGTTCTAAACCTTAAAGAGGAGTGATCCCTGCTCCATCATATGTCTCCCTACTGATTTTGGGAGGCGACATGTCGGTCTCTGATTTCTGTCTCCCTCTGGGCACTGTGACGAGAGCAGTCCCCTGTAGCTCAAGCATAGATAAGAAAAAAGCAGATTTATTGAGGCAGCAGCAATGGTGGGGGAGTGGGGACTTTGGGTCAGGGCACAGGCCCCTCCTAGGCACTGGTAGCAGGCAGCTGGTCACAGGCACTGGGTCAGCTTGTGTTCAGCCAGCAGCCGGCCTCCTCCACCTCCTTGGTCACCACCAGTAGCACCTCGCACAGGCCCTGGGCCAGGGCAGCTGCCAGGAAGGCCCTGAAGGGAGACAGGGGAGACAGATCTTGAGAGTGCAGGCAGGCCCATCTCCTTGCAGGGGAGTTCCAGCACTGGTCTCAACCGGCCACTTCCTTCACCGCTCACCTGACACCATCCTCGTCCCCCAGGGCTTCAGGTGCCCGAAGCTTGGAGTCGAGGTTATAGTAGACGCCATTCACCTGGCGCAGGGCCACCCAGTGCCGGCGGCGCAGAGGCAGGGACAGCAGCCCCAGTGACACAGGAGAGGGCAGGTTCAGGATCAGGCCTAGCACCTTGGGGAGGGCCAGCTGGCACAGTGGTCTGGGGAGGGGAGGGACACAGCATGGAGCCCCAGAGGCCCTTGGATCCTGCTTCCTCTCCCAGAATGGCCACCCATCCACCCACCCACCCGTTACTTCCTACCTGCCGAGCCCAGCCTTGGCCTTGTTTAGACAGGGTCTCGGCATCCCAGGTGTGCCCACTACAGCAGTTCATGGGGTGCTGGGGATGGAACCCCAGCCTCGTACATGCTGGGTAAGCCTCTGTCAGTGAAGCCCCAGCCCCTCAACTTTTTGTTGTTTGCCCTTTTGAGTCAGGGTCTCCATGCACAGCCCAGGCTGGCTTCCATTGGGTTTGCCTCGGGTCAACAGACTGGTCTCACTATTTGTAACCTAATTTCCGTCTTTCTCCACCTCAGCCACGAGCCCCTCATGTGGACCTCACACCACCCTTTTGACTGGCACCAAGTTTATCGGTTTAGCCCGTCATTCAGTTAGTCCCACCTGCCACAGCCACCAGTTTTCCCCTGGAAAGAACCTCCCCCATCTACTATTAAGCCACCCTCTGCTTCATCCCCCACACGCAGGGCCAGTGCAGCCCACAGTCTAGGCCCTACCTCCTCCTGTCCCACCACACAGCGGCCAGGCCCAGGCCCTGCAAGGCAGCCATGATCACGTTGACATCATAGTTGCCGGTGCCCAGGAGGCTGCGATGGGGGTTCAGCCGGGAGTCTGGGGCTAGCCTGGGGGGAAGGGGGAGCAGAGCCAAAGTTGGAAATTCTGGAAAGGCCTCCACCTTCCCACACAGCAGAAACCCAGAACCTGACCGCTGACTCTTCTCTCTTCAAGCCCTGCACAGCTTATCGGACCCCAAGTCCTGTTTTCCCTCTCACCCTAATACCTGTACTCTCAGCCTGGAAAGATCTTTTGTCTTTGTTCACTCGGAAGCCTTCCAAATGTCTAGTCTCCCCCGAGCCCACCTCCAGGAGCCTTGGGCTGCCTTGCCCCTCTCCTCCTCCCACCTCTCATGACAAAGTCCCTGCCCTCCCATCCACCCTTCTCATCATGGCCTCTTTCCAGACTGGCTTCAGATGTCCTTTCTTCTGGGAGAGGAGTCATCAGAGCCCCCGAATGACAATGCCGTTCCTGTCACCAGATCTGAACAGTGCGCCTTTCATTTGGTAATGCCCTGCTCTGCTCGTTCACCAGGGAGAGCCCGTCTCCTCCAGTGGCAGTGGGCCTTGCATGGCCAGCTACCTATCCCCAGCTGTCCTTTGTGCCCAAGCCTCCCCTCTAGCTCTTTCCAGATGTGCCCTGTTGTTCCAGAGAGCAGTGACATGGAAGGACTGTATCCCCAGCCCCTCTCTTCATCACATCTGCCTCAGCTCTAGCTGTTCAGCAGGCCCTCGGCATCAAAGAGTTGGCTGCAGGGGAGAGGAGGGTCTTATAATCTACAGATGGTGTCTTCTAACACAAATCTACAGTTTAGGATGCTGGGTGAGCGGCAGTGAGAAGGCAGAAGGGCTGCCTCTGTATGTGGGCATGCGTTGCAGGCTGGGGTGTCTGTGTGTCCGCAGAAGGACCGTGAGGTGTATAAGTGGGAATAGGAAGAGAGTTTCTTAAAGTGATGGTAGAAATTCTGAGGGGCACCCAGGTGACTAAGAAAGAGAATACCTTGTGGTAACGGGGGAGCAGCCTGTGTCAAAGTTCAGAGACACCACAGCGGGGCCATTTGGGGCCAAAGAGAGCCATGAAGGATGAAGCTGCAGAGAGGCAGGCAAGGGCTAGAGCACCCAAAGCCTTGGGATTCAGGCTGAAGGGTCTGGGCTATTCTCTAGGAGTGTGGGGGACCCACAGAGGGACAGAAGCAGAGGAGGGGCTGTGTATAGGATGGACAGGCTGTGAGAAGTGGCAGGTGGAGGAGCAGGCAACAGCTCCGGGATCTGAGCCCTGGCCCTGCTAGTGTCCCAAGCAGGCTCTCCTGTCTCTCGGTCCTGCTCTTCCAGGGCCAGGACCTGTGGCTGTCACCTCTTGCAGATCTCGTCTGCAGCCTCCTGGCTAAAGAGCCGCTGTTGGAGGACGTTGTTGAGAGCGTGGACGGCGCACAGCTCTAGTCGCTGCCGTTCGTGGTACACTGAGGGTGGGCTCGGCCGCGCTTCCGGGGCCTGAGACATACCCTCCTCGGCTCCTGCTGGGGTGGAACAAGGAGACGGTGTTAGGGACCCAGGAGCTGGATCAACGGCCACTGAGATGGGCACTGGGGCCAGCTTGGGAGCACACGAGGTCCCTGACCCTGCTACCTAACATGTCTCCAGAACTAGAGGCATCTTCATGCCCCAGTCCTAGGGGCAAAAGAATCTTTCCTACTCACTTGGTAATAGAGACCCATCCCTACTACATGTCTCTAAGCAAAAAGGTACGAATCACCGTAACCTAGCAACGGAGAATAGCCTCTTCTATCCCTAGGAAACAATACTTTTTGGTTCCCAAGCAACAGAGGACACCCCACCCTCTTGGTAACCCGGTCCATTTTTCTGATCACCTAGTAATGGAGGACCCCCTCCTTTCTCGTCTCTGGGTAACAGGGTCTCTTCTGGTCGCCTGGCAACGGAAGACTTCCCCTCGTCAATAACCAGTGCTCTCTCCCGTCACCTGGCAACAAGGCCCTGTCCCAGCCACTAAGCAACAGGAGCCCCCTCTTCCTGTCACCTGGCAACCAGGCATGTTCCCACCCACCTCCGTACGGGACTCTCCCGGCCCTCACCCCGTCAGCCTCTCTTGCTCCCTGGGACCGACCGTTTTCGCATTCCCTGGGCAGCCGTCGGGTGGTACCACGCTGACTGGGCAGGCGGGAAGGACTACAGCTCCCGGCGACCTGTGCGCACCGGACTGCGATTCCCGAAGTTCTCCACGGGGCGCCTAAATCGGACGCACAGACCGGAAGTCCACCGGGGACGCGCTGCAGAGCGGAACTACAATTCCCGTCGGAGGACGCAGCCAGTTTTCGTGTACCCCCCAGGGCCACTGCTGCCTAGAGGTTTCTGGGAAATGTAGTAACTATGGCTCTCGCGATAGCTTCCAGGAAGTTGGTTTGTGTGTGTTTGTTCATGAACTCGCAGCTATGCCGTCATACACGATGTGTTGAGGCATGATGTAATTTAGGGGAAAGGAACCAAAGAGGCCAGAGAGAACAGCGGGCAGAATTTTGATGTTTACTGAGACACATAGTGGTCGAGGTGACAGCAAGGGCAGTGGGGGAGAAGACTTGTCAGCAGAGGTGGATCCCAGGTCTGGAGGGGAGCTGGCAGCAGCCTGTGGGGAGAATGAAAGACTAGAATGACGACACAGGCACGCAGGCGGCCATGGCGACCGTGGGCTTTGGAAATGGTAGTGTGCTATAACCCAAAGAGGATACCTAGAAAGAGGCGTGGGTTGTGAATGGAGAGACAAGAGTCTCTGAGACTCAGAAGTTGAGCTGGGGAGAGACCCAGAAAGCCTGGGAGTGAAAACTAACGGTGGGCAAAGACAGAAAACGGGTGGGACACCAACATGTTAGTTCTGCAGAATACAAAGGCCAGGGGACCCTTGGAGGAGCCTGACCGCACCCAGTAGGCTGTGCCAGAAGGCTGTGACTGTAGCAGAGCCGGTGACAGCTCCAGGCTGGGCTGGGTTCTCCCTGTGGGTGTGCACGGTGAAACAGTGGCCTGTGGGGCCTGGGGGGCCGTTCAGCTCCACGTCCACCACGTGCATGTCTGTGAGGCTGCAGCCGGCAGAGAAGGAAGGGCAGTTAGTCCATCTGGCCTGACACAGCTGGGCCACCTACTTCCTTTGCTCACCTAAGGTCAGCCACAAGCACCCCAATGACACCGTCGAAGCCTAGACTGGGGGCAGCCAGGGCAGCGGCTGCCATGGTGTTAGAGTTTCGGGGGGCCAAGGGGCAGAGTCCACGCACAGGACCCTCGTAGAGCACTGTGCGGGGCCCACTGCTGTGTGCTGCAGCCAGGGATCCCTCCAGCCGGAAGCCGTCAGGATGTGTGGCCATGGTGACTCGAAGGCTCTGGAAGCAATGGTGGGGTCAGGAGTCTGAGACTCTTACATGTTCCCTCGGTTGCAGCCAAGATGGTTCTCACCTGGAGGCCTCCGGCTTCATCCAATCTCCTAATGTCTTCAGACCCCCACAGGGCTCCTCGGGCCACAAACACAGTGTGACCCCAGTGGTTTGAAGCCTCCATGAGCCGCTGCTCTGTGGTCTGGTCAGCCAGAGCTGAGGGAGACCCCACCTTGGATGGTAGAGAGGGAAGGCCAAGACAGAACACTGCGGTAGGGCAGGATACAGCAGGCACAGAAAAGGACTTGCTGAGGCGTGAGGAGGCTCACCAGGAGGTTAGCGTGGCGCAGGATCTGTACCCCTGATTCGTGGATTATATTTGGATGAGCCACTTCTACCACAAGGTCAGGGTGCCTGGAAGAGGAGACATGGAGGGCCTTGGAGAAGAATCAGGTCTCCTCAGGGTTTGGAGGGGAATGGAATGGTGGGTGTGTTGGAGTTTGTGTGCTCTGAGCGCAGAGATGGGAGGCAGATAGAAACTTTGGGAAGGCTCCTACTGTGCTCTGGGTCACTGACCTTTCCTCAAGAGCAGTAAGGTCTTGGAGCTGCAGGGCAGGGGGCACGCTCCCTGCCATTCGTCCAGGGTCACGGTTCCATACAAAAACAAGTTCTAGGCCCAGTTCAGACCCCTGAGCCAGAAGGCGGGACACAAGGGATTGTCCTGCAGAGGAGAAGGCTAGAGATCCAAGGAAAGTAGAGAAGACTCCTCCCCCACTCAGGGAGCTGGATAGAGGGATAGGGAGAGAGAAGGGAAGACAGATATGAGGTGGGGAGACAGACAGAATCCCAGAGAGAGAGAGCCTGAGAGAGCTACCCCAGAGACCCAGAGAGAGAGAACCAAAGAAAGGGAAGGGGGAGAGAGACCTAGAGAGACACACAGAGACAAGACAGAGACCCAGAAAGAGGCATATAGAGATGAGACCAAGAAGAGAGATAGGAGAGAGAAATACCTCAGAGACCCAAGAGAAGACAGGGACCTAGAGAGAGGCAGATACCGCGACACACACACACACACACACACGCGCGCGCGCACACACACACACACACACACACACACGCGCGCGCGCACACACACACACACACACACACACACACACACACACACACGATAGACAGAACTGGAGAGAGGAACGCCCAGTGAGCGGGCAGGGCAGAAGGCAGGCTGGGCTGGCAGATTGGGGTGAAAGATATAGGAACAGAGATGTTTCTGGACTTTAGGGATGGGGCCATAAAAGGAGGCCCCAGGCTAGTTCTGACTCACCTAGGCGGCCATAACCTACCACCCCCACCCTCAGAGGGCCTCCAGGGACCATTCTGAAGGCTCTGGCCTTGAGCACGGTGACAGGGACAGTGATGTCCTGCTGTGGGAGATTCTTCAGTGCTAAGCTGCCTCTACCAGGCAGAGGCAGTGAATGATCTTTGGAGTTTGACCCTTGACCCTTTCCACTGGAGCCAGAGGGAGGGAGCAGGATGGTGGGGGTGGGGTGCTTCTCTGTGAGCCTTCTGCTCTCCTGTGCTGGCTGGCATGGTGGCTTGGGAGCTAGGCCTGTGTGGCCCTGTGTGCCCACTACCCACTCCACGGCCTCCTGTGCAGCCCACACTCTTCATCCCTCATGTTCAGTCCCCCCTCCTCAGGCTTGCCAGCAGGTTGTCATGGAAACTGCATTTTGCTTGGGATAGGGGAGGAACTGGGGACAGGAACCACCAGGCCCCCTTGCAGATCTCTTGATCTCTTTTTTGTCCTAAGGCCCAAGTGGAAAAGTCTGGCTGGAGTGTCCTGTGGTCCTCCATGCCCTCAGGCCTGGTCAGAGTCCTGCCCCCACCCCAGTGTCTGATTGCCCTTGAGCTCACCTTAACTGTGCTGTTTACCAACTCATCCTCCCAGCCCCCCCCCCTCCTGCCTCTTTGTATTCCTGGTCCTCTGCTCCCCCCTTCCCTCCCCATGTCCCATCCATGAAGAAGGGGTCTGCATAGCTGGGGGAGTTCCTAAGTGCTCCCAGGATTAGTCCAGCCACTGCCTGGCAGGCTTGGCATGGGACATAGCAGGCTGCAGCAGGCCAGCTCCCTGCCCCCATTGCCACCTGGTACAGCCGCAGTGTTGTCATGGCAACCAGGATCCTAGCCGAGATGGCTGCGGAGAAGGCAGGAAAATGGAGAGAGAACCCAAAGTGCATGCGCAACAGTCCTGTCCCGGCCTTCATCAGCACAGAGCTGGACAGGGAGATAGGGCCAGATGCCTGACAGTTGTCAGATAAAGAAGCCACTTAGCGCTGGGGTGGAGTAGAGGAGAGGACAAGATACAGTGGGGGTAGAAACATTGGGAAGAGGTGGGGACAGGGAGAAGGGGGCAGGAACACAGGGTGAAAGGAGTTGGGGGGCTCCTGCTCTCCCATCTCTGGTGAAGGTGTGCACCCTGGGGCCTGCAGTGCACACAGGCCAGGTGTCCATGTGCTGTATGGCTGGCTCTGGCTACCTCTCTGCCTTCCTGGGCAACCCTAGCTCTCTGGAGGCTGAACCTTGGACACGTGGGCCATTCTGAGAGGTCACTGATGTGCTACTCCAGCAGCACCCAGACCTGGCCTAGCTGCATAGTTTCCTCCTTGGTGATTGCAGACCCTGCAGGGGACTGCCCTCCATGCGCCCTGGTCTGCTTACAATGTGTTTACATGTGGCCTAGGCCTGCTTATTTTGTGTGCGCTTCCCTTGTACAAACTGTCTCCTGACTAGCCAGGGATATGTGTGAAATGGAGGAGCCTCTCCTATGGGGACACAACCACTTGCTCAAGAGTGTCACCCAGAAAGTTCTGTGGCGGCCCTGACTTTCAGATCATCAGTTGTGGCCTTCCTGAACAGCTGTGTCTGCAGATGGTCCCCTTGGGGAGGCTCTGCTGTGGTGCAAACCCATAAACTATGATGCATTCCTGCTCTGGGGGGTCACACATGCATGGCCCCAGTAACTGGGGGAGGCTGGGATGGAGCCCAACCCTGCCAGCACCATGACCTTGGCCTTGCAGTCCTCAGAACCCCAATATCCCACAGTTCTGTTGTCCCAGGCATCTGTGGAGTTTTGCAGTCCTAGGGTCCCTTCTGGGTTTCTCTCTCTCTCTCTCTCTCTCTCTCTCTCTCTCTCTCTCTCTCTCCTGTGTGTGTGTGTGTGTGTGTGTGTGTGTGTGTGTGTGGTGATGGTGGTGGTGGTGGCAGGCACCAGAGTGAGAACAGAAAGACAGCCAGAGATGGAGACAGAGACACCTAGGAGAAGGGCGGAGGCCAAGTCATTCCGGGAAGGGCACATTCCGGGAAGGGCAGCCAGGAAGATGGAACAGCGCTGCTATGTGCTGGGTGAACCGTTCCTCTCTGGGATCTTGGGAATAGAGAGTCCCAGATCTCTAATTTTGGGGTGCCCACTCCCCCTTCTGAGAGGACAACATTGCTGGTCCCACCCACAGTGGCTTTGTGCTCTGTTTGTTTTCAATACTTTCATGACCAAAAAAAAATTATTATTTTTTTTACTTTTTCCATGTTTTTTTTTTTTTTTTAAAGTAATTACAGAGCAGGTAGTGATTGACGCAAACCTCCCTTCAGTATCAAAAGAGTCTGTGGGGCGGGTGGGGCCGACCAGGGCCGCGAGTGGAGCTCGCTGTTGGGGACACTGTCGGAGTTGCCCCCTGGGCTCTGGTGAAGTTGTCTGTCTCTTGTGTTTTGAGTGTGGAGGAGTAGGAGGGAGGGACAGGCGTCAAACTGCAAAAAAGAAAGAAAAAAGAAAGAGCCATAAAAGGAGGGTTGGGATGAGGGGAAAGGGTACCCCTCGAAGAAACTCCTCTCCCCTGGAAGGTGGCGGGCAGGGCAGGTGGGCAGAGGACGAGGCAAGGCGGAGGGCGGGGCCACCTCTCCTGATCTCCAGGTCCTTTCCTGTTGCTGGATGGCGGTGCCCCCGGGCTGCGCAGCAAGCAGGAGCATCCCCGGCAGGCGTCCCGCGTCCCTGCCTGCCTAGGTTTAGATTTGTGTCTCTTGCACATTCTCCTTGGAGCCACTCTTGAAGAGCAGAGGTTCGTGGATGGAGTTGAGGCCGGGGCCCTTGGCCCCGCACCCGCCTCCTGGATTGCCGCCGTAGTGTGCCTTGAAGGCGGCCGCCACGTAGTGGTGGTGGTTGAGGTGGTCTCGCTCCAGCGCCGGGAGGGCCAGGTGGCTGTCCCCGCCCACGCCCGCGCCTCCGGCTACCGCAGCGGCCGCGGCCACCGACACAGCGGAGGCGGCAGGAAGCTCGTCCTCCACATTGATGATCTCCACAGTGCGCGTGGGCCCGTGGTGCTTGTGCAGCTGGTGCTGCTTGCGCAGCTTGTAGAAGGCCACCAGCATCACAGCGGCCATGAAGGTGATGGCCACAAAGCAGCCAATGATTATTTTGGTGGTCTTCATGACGTCGTCTAGATCCTTAAGCGCGTTCTCCGTTACGTCCGTGATGGGCACCGTGAACGCCTTCTCCGTGGGCCGCGAGGAACGTGGGGCCGGCGCTGTGGTGGACGCCGAAGCCGGGGCTGCGGCATCAGGCCGGCCACCGCCCCACGCTCCGTCAGTTGTGGGCCCCGGAGGTTCCTTTTCTGTACCGCGGGGCTGCTGGGACTCCTCACCCGGCTGTGTCTCCAGCGTCTCCACGGTGACCGTGGTGAAGTAAGTGTAGCCACCCGCGCCCCCGGCACCGGCCCCACCCCCGGGACCCCCGCCCCCAGGCCCCCCTGCAGCCACTGGGTCCACAGCCGATACATTAAGCGTGGCTGAGGCAGTGGTGTTTCCGGCCGAGTTTGTGACCATGCATGTGTACTGGCCCGTGTCCTGCACAGTGACATTGGTGAAGTTGAGCGTGCCGTCGTGCAGGACCGAGATGCGCACGCGGTAGGAACCATGCGTCATGAGGGTGCCGTTAGGTGTCAGCCAGTTGACGGAGGTCATGGATGTGCCTGTACGGCACTTGAGTTCAGCCGCCATACCCTCGGTGACATTGAGGTCTGTGGGTGGCTCCACGATGACTGGGGCGTAGCAGGTGAAGTGTGACTGGTCCAGCTCACCGATGTAGCGGCCCTTGAGGCCAGCAGGCGCGTGGCAGCGTGCGCAGCATGTGGTGTTGCTGGGTACCGTCTCCTTCAGCCACCAGCTGAGCCACAGCACATCACAGTTGCAGTGCCAAGGGTTGTGGTTGAGGTGGACGCGCTCCAGGCGGTGCAGGGGCGTGAAAAGGTCGTGTGGCAGCGACATCAGGTTGTTGTGGGACAGGTTCAGCTCCTCCAGCGACTTGAGGTCGTCAAAGGCATTTCGCTCGATGGTGGCCACTTGGGCGTGCATCAGCCACAGCTTGCGCAGGCTGGTGAGGCCCTGGAAGGAGCCGGGGCGAATTAGGTCCAGCCGGTTCCCCGACAGCTCCAACTCCTCCAGGCGCACAAGCGCTGTGAGGTTGGGGATGTCCTTGAGGTTGCACATGCCCAGATTGAGGTAGCGCAGGTTCACCAGCCCCTCGAAGGCCGCCTCTGATATGTACTCCAGCCGCTTGAGCTCTCCCAGGTCCAGGCGGCGCAGTGAGGGCACGCGGTTGAAGGCATAGGAAGGGATGCTTTCGATGGGGTTGTTGCGCAGCCACAGCTCCCGGAGCTTGGACAGGTACTCGAAGGCCTGTGTGGGCACCGTGGTCAGCCGGTTGTCGAAGAGCTCCAGTGTGTTGAGACTAGGCAGCCCATTGAAGGCGCCCACCTCGATCTTGCGCACCAGGTTCTTGCTCAGCTGCAGGATCTCCAGGTGCCGGAGGTGCTTGAATGTGTCTGTGCGGATCACCTGCGGGGAGACTAGTGTCAGTAAGCTGACAAGCTTGGGAGCAGCAGACCTCTCCAGTTCACAGCAGGATAATGAGACTCAGCAGTCAGTATGTGTTGCTAATGACAAGACCCAGGGCCTCCAAGATGCTGGACAGGAGCTCTGTGACTGAGCTGCATAGTCCTCACGGGGGACTGTAAGCGGGTGACCTACACTGAGCCACGCCCCAGCCCCTCACTGGGGGGTTCTAGGCAGGGGCTCTACCATTCATTCCCCAGCTGTCTTTTTACTTTTTCTTTGGAGACAGGGATTCATTAAGTTCCTGAGACTGGCCTTAAACTTGATCTTGGTACTCTGGGCTTCTGACTGACTGGGAAGACAGGGCTGTGCCTCCACACAGTCCTGTTTTTCACCCTTCAACAGTGCTGTGACTCCTCTGCTTCCACATGGAGGAGGCTTGCTGGGTACTGAGCTAGGCGGGCCTCCCTCCCTCTTGTGTGTTTTTATGAACAGATACGGAAATGGAGGCTGTGGAGGTAATGAACAACCCCGTCTGGTCCTCTCTCCCAGACCTGCCTCCTCTTCTTGGCTACGGGACCTGTCACCTGACCATTGTCCAAGGTCAGTTCCCCCAGGAAGGGAGGAGGCAGAGGCTGTTAGCCACAGGCTGTTGGAATCCCTTGAGCACTGGCTTCTCCTCACCTCAGGGTCCCCACTGTTATCACGTGGGCTTGGAGGGCGGTCCACCCCAGGGAGCGGAGCCCGGGCTGCCACCCCAAAGCCTTCACTGAAGTGCCCCTGCAGCTCGCAGCTCAAGGGCTTCAGCCATGCAGGCCCGCCCTCAGCGTCTGCACTTTATGTATCTCGTCCTCTTCATTCCCATCCCAGTTCCTTTTCCCCCTCACCCCCCACCAAACCCTGCAAGGGTGTTTAGACCCACAGACCTGTCCCCGCCCTGCTCAGCTGCACACAGAGAGGACAGGGACACTGATGTCTCAAACTTACCCTAAGTTGGCATTGATATCAAGATATCACAGGGTGTGATAACTTGAATTCCAAATCCTCCTGCCTTCCCTTACCTCATGTAGAGATTACAGGCATTCACCAGCATTTGCATTATGAGTGCTGGGGCTGGAACCCTGGGCTTACTGCATGCTAGGCAGGCACCCTGCATCCTAGCCTAACAGGATCCCTGTAAGAGCCATGGTGCTGGCTTCAAGCACGGCGTCCTCCATTGCCGTCACCTTCCTTCCCCTCCATGCTCTCTTTATCACACATTCTAGCTCCCCAGAACTACTCACTCCTCCTTGGCCTCCAAGCCCAGTTCCTCTCCTGGTCAGCTCCCCAACCCTTCCATGCCCAGATCAGGGTTGCCTGCTCTGGAGGATGTCCTGGCTGTATCCTCCATGGGTGGAAGGCGCCCACGTGGCTGTGTGGCTCTGGCTTATGAGAGCAGAGCTTCCCTCTGCAGCAGAATGAGTCTGAAATCATCCCTTCTGAGAACTCCTGTCTGGGGCACCCTCTCTTTCGCGGTGCTGGGAAACCCAGGGCCCAGGGCTCTCCAGTTCATCTGATCACAGAGCCACACCCCCATCTCCTCACTGTGTTAAGGGGGTGCTCTGCCACTATGCCACATTGCATTTCCTGAGCACAGTTCATAGAAATGCTGTGATTTTAGGGGAGAGACGAAAGGGGAGAGAGCTGAGCTTGGTGACTCATGCATATAATTAATTCTAGCACACAGGAGTCTGAGGCAGGAGGGTTACTGTGAGTTTAAGCCACCCTGAGCTATGCAGTGAGACTAAGTCTTAACCCCATCTGCACTGTAGCCCTTAAGAAGGAAACCCAGGAACCCCCACTCACTGCAGTAGGTTCAGTGGTCAGAACCTGGACTGAGACCTCAAGTGTGAGGGACAGAGAGAGGGGCTGTGGAGGGAAGAGGCTCCTTAGGGAATGCTCCCTAGAACCAAGCCTGGCTGGTACCAAGTCAGAACCACAAACAGAACAAGCATTCACAAGCCTTTCTTTCTTATTGATGAGAGTCACCTGTACTCCTCTTGAGGAGAAACAGCAAGGAAAGGAAAGTCTGAGAACAGTTCAGTCATGTTAGCCATTCAACACACATCCATTCATCCCCTTCTTCTTTCTTTGAGAGATATTTATTTTGTGTGTAGGAGTGTTTATCTGTGTGTGTGTATGTGCACCATGTGTGTGGTACCCACAGAGGCCAGAAGAGGGCATCGGGTCCTTTGGAACTAGATGCTGGGACTGAACCTGGCTCTCTGCAGGAGCGGCAAGTGCGTGTGAGTGTGAAGCCATCTCTCCAACCCTCAATCTCCTTTTCTATGTATACAAAATTGTAGATGATTAGACTTTAAGCTCTTGAGACTTTGTGGCTCAAACTGGCCTTGACCTGGAGCCAAGCCTGCCGTTTTGGCCTCCTGAGTAGCTGGAAATACAGGTGTGTGCTGGGATCACCAGTCCCCGTTGATGGGACTGAGAAATGTTGGGAGACATGTAAAGGCCACATCTGGGTGTTCCAGACAGTGTGGGTCCAGAGACCAGGAAATGATGAAGCTTGGACCCAATAATACATGTTTAGTTTAGTGAGGGGCTGCAGGTGTGGCCCAGTGTTGGTGAGCCTCCCCAGGGTCCCCCAGTGGGGCTGGGTGTGTGGTTCAGTGGTAGAGCCCTTGCCTATCATATGTGGGGTTCCGTGTTCAGTGGCCAGATAAAACAGCGACTGCAGACACAGGAATACTTGGTTCTGAGTTTTCGACTCAGCAAATCATGATGGATGCTTGTCCTGTGTTTCAGCCTTTGCTTCTTCCCTAGCACCTTCCCTTCAAATAAGTGGCCAGAATTATCCAAGGTGCAGTTCTGACCTTAGTGACTTCGGTGTGCATAAAGTATGCATGCATGTGCGTGCACGCACACACATACACACACACACACACACACACACACACACACAGTGCCATCTGCTGGTCATACTCTGTCTGGGTTTCTGTATCCCTCTTGAGATGCTCTCTCTCTGCTTTGTGTAATTCCCAGGAAAGCCATTTCGTATCCACTTGCTCACCTACCCCAGATGGTTCCACTCATCCCAAGGAGTGTTTACTAGCTCCATTATATTGACTGCCTCTGGTTTGATATGCTATGACCCTGTCTGGACCATGAGTTCTGCACTTAGAGCATTCGGTGCAATGCCTGGATTGCTGAGCTGGGTCTGAGGGCAGATGGACCCGGGGAGTAAGGCCCCCATGATGGGTAACATAGTCAGTTTAATAAAATCTAGCTAGAGTCACCCAGGAGACAAGACTCTGAGTACATCCATGAGGGGTTTCTAGACTGAGTTCATGAAAGTGGGGGACACCATCCTATGGGCTAGGGGCTCTTGATTGAATACAGTGGAGAAACTGAGCTGAGCACCTGTGGACTGGCTGCAGTGTGAACAGGTAACACTCCTGCCGCCATGCCTTCATTGACATGCTGGACAGCACCACCTAGAACTGTGAGCCAGAATAAGCCCTTCTTCTCTTAAGTTGCATTTTTCAGATATTCTGAGATAAAAATAAGAAATGTCATCAGTACAGACCCTGGCTAGGCAGCACCCAGGTGTGTGAAGTCCCCCGGGACCAAATTCGAGTGTGCTGATGCCTGCCATCCCAGCACTTGGGAGGCTGAGGTAGGAGTGTGAGTTACTGGGTAGCCAAGAAAGACCTTGAACTCCTGATCCTCCTATCTCCACCTTCCACGGGCTGGGAGTCTAACAGAGTGCTGCCACACCTAGTTGACACAGGGCTGGGGACTGAACTCAGGGCTTCACTCAGTCCCAGTCCCACCCTGCAGTCCCTACCTTGGTAGAAAGCTCAGCTCATTTGTTCTCAGGGAGTCCATGAGCTCACAGGAATCCCTCGTACCATGCTATCTGATGTCTGTACCCATCCTTTCCCCACCTCCTGCAGGTGGATTGCTTCTCATCCCATTTACCTTTAGAATTCAGGCTGCCTTTCCTCTACATGGTTACCTAAAACACTCAGGTGGTTGAACAGGACTGGATCCGTAGGCCACAGGGAGTGGTGCTACTTGAGGGGTTAGGATTCGGTGCCACTTGTGGTCTTGTTGGAGGAAGTGTGTCACTTTGGGGGGCTTTGGGGTTTCAAATGCTCAGATCAGGGCCAGTGTTGTCTCCTCTCTTCCTGCTGATTGGGATGTAGAACTCTCAACCACTTCTCCTGCATGTCACCATGCTCCCCACCATGATGATAAGGGATGAAACCTCTAAACTGTAAGCCAGCCCCAATTAAATGCTTTCCGTTGTAAGAGCTGCTGTGGCTGTGGTGTCTCTCACAGCAATAGAACACTGACTAAGAACCTCTTTTTCTTTTTTTTCTTTTTTCTTTCTTTCTTTTTTTTTTTCTGAGGCAGACAGCGTCTCATCATGTAGTCCAGGCTGGCCTCAAAGGCCTCTACCTTAGTCTCTGTGTGCGCACGCATATGCATGTTTACTGTGTGTGACG
Source organism: Microtus ochrogaster (assembly GCF_000317375.1). NCBI lineage: Eukaryota > Metazoa > Chordata > Mammalia > Rodentia > Cricetidae > Microtus > Microtus ochrogaster. Next base: position 2,910,269 of record NW_004949112.1, read on the forward strand.
GCTCTCAGGCTGCAGATTTCCAGCTGTCACATAGGTCTGGTCAGCCGTATCCCAGCCCCTCCCATGCTTGATGCCATCGCAGGAAGGGAAGCAAGGGTCTAAAGAGTGGAGTTAGTTGTCTTGCTTCCTCTCGGAACCAGGCTTGCCCCAGGAAAAGCAAACCTCACGTATGGTAGGCCAGCACTCTACCAACTGAACTGCAGTGCCAGCCTCCCTCTGCCCGCCACGCTTTCACCTTAAGATGGGGTTGCCATACAGTTTTTGCTGCCTTGGAAACCAGGCAAGCAGCACCATGCTGACTGATTTATGGATGTCTGAGAGGTTTGTGTCACTCTGGGCCTTCCCTGGGGATGGATGTAAACAGGACAGACGAGTCCTGACCTTGCAGAGCCTGTGGTATCTAATCACCCGTTATGCTGGAACTGTGGAGAGATCCGCCTGCCTCTGACTCCTGAGTGCTGGGATTAAAGGTGTGAGCTACCTACCATACCTGGCTCAAATGATTTATTTTGAAAAAAAAAAAAATTTCTCATGCTGTGCCCAGCCATTTGGGTTTTAGTTCATTACAGGTGCCGTCAAGTTGACAAAGAATGGCCATGACGGTAGCCTTGTGACACCTCCATCGCCCTATCAGCTGTGTGACAATTCCTGACAGACCCCAGGGCAATGGACTCGTGGAGCAGGGAGACGCGGGGTTTGGGGTGACAGACCCCAGCTAGCCACAGCCATTCCCATAGTCCTTTAGCAACACGTGTGATCCTTGCCTGGCTCCTTGCCAGGGCTGAGGACTGAGTGGGCACTCAAGCTAGGGAGTCTGGCTCCAGCCCCCCCTGCAGCCTGGCCACCTTAGGGCACTGTGCATGTCTGGCAGTCTGTAACCAGTACTGGAGCTGAGTGAATCGCACTGTGTTCTGCTGGGGCTTTTAAGGAAACAAACTGTCAGGAGATCCTTTATTAAAAATTTAACTGTGGTAGGAAAATGATTAAGTGGACGCTCATCCTAATGCTATTATGATAAATTGTTTTCATACGTCCTGAATGTAATGAAGCGGGGAAACGTTGAGCAAGCGTATGAGGGTTATGGTTGGTTTGGTTTTGTTTTTTTGACACAATTTTTTGTTTTAAACTCTTAAAAAATACTGGATTGGAGATACTCAGGTAAGTGTTGGCCATACAAGCTTGCTGTCCTGAGTTTGATCTCCAGACCCCACCTAAGAATATGGATGCATTGGTACACTTCTGTAGCAGGCCAAATGAGGCAGAATGGCCAGTCAGTGTAGCCAAACAGGTGAACTTCAGGTAAAAAGGTGAGAGGGACAAGGAAGACACTTGATGCCAACCTCTGCCTCCATACACACACACACACACACACACACACACACACACACACACACGCTACAACACACACATAATACAACACACAAACTCACACCACAATACAACATACCACACACACATACAATAAACACCACACAGAACACACACACATACACACAAACCACAAACATATTACACATACACAACATACTACACACACATACAAAATACCACATCCCCCCACATACAACATACCATACCATACACATACATACACACCACACACACACCATATACCCACACACACACATACATGCACAATGCCACATACACACCACACATATACATACACTACACACAGCACACACACGTACACATACCACACCACACACACAGCAGACACACACATACACAACAGCATGCACGCACACACATATACCCACATCACAAACCCACACCTACACAAACACCCCCACAATACATACATGCATCAAAAAAACAAAACACCCCAGGTGTTTTGATGGCAGCTTCTGTGTTTATCCTTGTCCTTTGATAAGGTGCCTTCTTTTTCCTCAGGGACTTCTTTGGAGGCTATTACATGGCTGAGGCCATGTGTTGGTACACGATTGGCCACTAAGTCCCCCCAGGCCAGAATGGGCTCCTTCCCTCCTGCCATGGACTCTGAGTGCTGGGGAACATGCTGAGAAAGCTGAGCCCTGATTCTCCTCGGTGTCTCGGTGTGCTCTGGCTGACCTAAGGAAGGACCTGCAGAGGGTGTGTCCCTCCTCCCTTCCTCTCCAGGGCCATGAGGAAGCATGCTGGCACAGATGACTCCCAGCCTGTACTTCACCCATGGAGGTGGAGCCTAAGTCCACCCAAGTGAGGAGGAGGTGACCCTGAGGCGCAGAGGCCTTCGGGTGCTCAGGACACAACAATTCTACATGTTCAGCGTGACAGCTGCACGAGGGTGATGGGACAGAGGTGTGGGCCACCATGGCCTTGTGTTATGCCATGTGGGTGATGAGCAGTGCCACGCTCTAGGCGAATGTTCTACCTACTGAGCCAAGCCCCCAAACTTCTCAGTAGCTCTGACAAAGGGACCTGTTATCCTCACTTTGAGGTCTGGCAGTTTCCATACTGTGCCCAAGGCTGTGAGTGGCCCCTGTATGTCCCTGGACACAGAGCACATGGGAACTGAGGGGCGGAGGAGCTGTGGGAGGAAGAGTACCTCAGGAGGAAGAAGGTGCCCATGTCTGGACCTCTCAGTCACTGTGTTTAGAGGGTCAGGGCATGCTGTCTCCTGGTTGTAGTCCCAGAATGCAAAAGGATTATGGGAAGTTGCAGTTCAGCCTGGGCTATAAAAGGACTGCCTCATCCCTTCCCTCCAGCAATACACATGGTGCAAGTTTGAGGACCCAAGTTCAGACTCCCAGAATCCACAAAAAGCTGAACAAAGAAGAGCTCAGACCAGCACATGCTCAGTGGTTAGCAACAGAGACCAGCCCCAGACAGAGTGGAAGGGAGCTCCAGCTCCAGTGTGTCCTCTGACCTCCACCTCCACTGTGCACTGCAGAGTCATATGCGTGAGCGCACACACACACACACACACACACACACACACACACACACACACACACGCAAGATGCAACCCCTCTTGAAAATGTGTTTCCAGATTGCCAACAAATTGTTAATATCCTCATTGCATGTACAAAAATGGTAAATAAGCCTCTCTCTCTCTCCTCTCTCTTTCTCTCTCCACCCACCCTCACACACACACACACACCAACAAACAAAGCATACACACAAACCTCGGCCTGGGGAAGACACAGCTGATAGAACATTTGCCCAGTTAGCAGGAGTCCAGAGTTGTACTCCCAGAACCCACATCAAAAGCCAGGTGTCACCAGTGGCAGCTGTCTGTCATGTCAGGCTGGGGATCCCAGGAGCTCACCCTGACAGCTGAGCACCAAGCCAGCGAGAGACCTCCTCAGAGGGCATGGTTGCTACCTGAGAAACGGTATCTGAAGCTGTCCTCTGCCTCCACACATGCTTGAGCACACATAGGAACAGGAGATCTCTCTCTCTCTCTCTCTCTCTCTCTCTCTCTCTCTCTCTCTCTCACACACACACACACACACACACACACACACACACACACACACTCGTCAGGGTAGCTCAGTTGATTGGTGGAGTGTTCACAGAGTCAGAGCATGCACAAACCCCAAACCCCGAGTCCATCCTCAGCACCACATAAATCAGGTGTGGTACACTTTCCCGTCATCCAGTCTTTGGGAGGTGGAGGCAGGAGGGTCAGGAGTTCAAGGCTATCTTCTGCAATCCAGCCTGAGATAAGTGACATCTCACCTCAAGTAAGAAAAAGAAGCTGGAGGAGAAGAAGACTCCGAACCCAGCAAATAGCTCAATGAAGGGGACAGGTGTGTGGCCCTTCCCCAGGCTCCTCAGACAGCTATGGAAGGGGTACCCACCCAGCCACAGATGTAGCCTCTGCCTCCCTTATCTACACCTCGTTCCCCTGCCCAGCCTCCTGAGTGCTGTGACGCTGGGCTCGGCTTCTGCTCCTTCCATGTACTTTCTGGTTGCAGAAAGTATTGAAGGCTTTCCATGAACAAATATTTAGAAAACACCATCGGAGAAGTTAAATTCTCACAAAGAGCAACCTCGAGAGAGAGGCATGGGTAGTATTTTTGTGTGTTCCTTGTGAAATGTTTCTCTAAAAGATTTATGTATAGCTGGGCGGTGATGGCACACGCCTTTAATCCCAGCACTTGGGAGGCAGACACAGGCACATTGTGAGTTCGAGGCCAGCCTGGTCTACAGAGGGAGTTCCAGGACAGCCAGTGCTCTACAGAGAAACCCTATCTTGAAAAAAACAAAAGATTTATTTATTTTTAGGAGTATGGTGTTTTGCCTGCATGTATGTATGTATACCACATGTCCAGTGCCCACAAAGGCAAGGAGATGACGTCAAATCCCCCTGGAACTGGAGTTTCATGTGGTTGTGAACTACTCTGTGGGTGCTGGGTCTTGAACCTGGTACTCTGTAAGAACAATCCTTTAAGATTTTTAACTAAAAGTCAAGTGGTGGTGGTGCACAACTTTAATCCCAGCACTCGGGAGGCAGAGGCAGGCGGATCTCTATGAGTTTGAGGCCAGTCTGGTCTACAAGAGCTAGTTCCAGGACAGGCTCCAAAATCTACAGAGAAACCCTGTCTCGTAAAAACAAAAAACAAAAACAAACAAAAAAATTTAACTAAAACTTTTTTTATGGGTGCTGGAGAGATGACTCAGCAGTTAAAAGCCCAGGCTGCTCTTCTAGAGGACCCAAGTTTAATTCCTGGCACCTACATAGCAGCTCACAACTATCTATAATTTCAGTTCTAGGGGGTCCAACACCCTCACACAGACGTGAATGTAGGCAAAACACCAATGGACATAAGTGAAATAAACTATAAAAATTTGTATGCATGGCCAGGCGGTGGTGGCGCACGCCTTTAATCCCAGTACTCGGGAGGCAGAGGCAGGCGGATCTCTGTAAATTCGAGGCCAGCCTGGTCTACAACAGCTAGTGCCAGGACAGGCTCCAAAGCTACAGAGAAACCCTGTTTCGAAAAACAAAACAAAACAAAATTTGTATGCATGTGTGTATTTTGCTTGCATATATGTATTTGTACCATGTGTATGCCTGATGCCTTCAGAGGTCAGAAAAGGACATCAAAGTTGGGAGGTTGTCAGACACTATGTGGGTGCTAGGAACTGAACCCGGGTCCTCTGCAAGAGCAACAAGTGCTCCTGACAGCTGGACCATGTCTCCAGTCCCACGCCCTGTGAAGTTTTAAAATGTTAACTCTAGCCTCCAGGCGGTGGTGGTGCACTCCTTTAATCCCAGCACTCGGGAGGCAGAGGCAGGCGGATCTCTGTGAGTTCGAGGCCAGCCTGGTCTACAAGAGCTAGTTCCAGGACAGGACCCAAAAACTATGGAGAAACCCTGTCTCAAAAAAAAAAAAAAAGTTAACCCTAGGGGATCATTTGGAATTCCTCCTTGTATTTTTCGAAAACTCAGTAGTATTGCTTGAGATGGAGTCTTGCTATGTAGCCCACATTAGCCTGGCAATCCTCCTGCCTCAGCCTTCTGAATGCTGGGCTGTCAGCTGTGTAGCCCCATACCTTGCTAAACATTTGGTGTCATATATGGGACATTTGGAAGTGTCTCACAAATGCCTTTAAGACCTCATTAAAAACACCTATGCAGAATCTACAGAGAGTGTGCGAAATCCCCCCAGTTGAAGCCACACAATAGCCAAGGTGGGAGCATGGGGTAACTCCCTCCCTGGGTTTTTGCTAGGCCATGTTCAAAGGGGAAGTCTTTGAACCTTCTCTGCCCTCCCGTGGTGGCTGGGGGAGGGACAGCTGTACGGGGCCTAAGACCAGCAATCCCCCCTCCATGGCGCTTTCTCTGCAGAGCCTGGGGACAGTGCATGCATACACGGGGAATATGCTCAAAGCCCAGCACTCACAGGAAGAACTGGGTGTGTGGCTCACGCTTGTGATCCCAGGATAGAGAGATGGAGATAGGCACATCCCTGGGGCTAGCTGGGTAGCTAACCTAGCTAATTTGATGAGTTCCAGGCCCATGAGAAATCCTGTCTCAAAAATGAGGTGGACAGCTCCCAGTGGATAACAGCCAGGGTGGAATTCTGAACACACACACACCAACATGCACGCACACACACACACACAAAATGAGAAAAAGACCTACAACTTCCACAAGAGTCCCCTTCCCCAAGTGTGATTTTCGTAGCAGGGGATGGGTACGTGGGCCACCAAGGGCAGTTCTGAAGCATTAGGGTGATGAAGGAGACACACATGGCTGAGGGGACACGGGGACAAAGAGCCAGTTCCACAGTAGTTGTGTTTGCATAAATTAAACACACACAAGCATGCACAGAGGCACACATGAAGACACACAGACGCATGCATGCATACAGAGACACGTGCATGCAGACACACAGATGCATGCATGCATACACACAGACACACATGCATACACAGAGACACGCATGCATACACAGACACATGCATGCATACACAGACACATAGACACATGCATGCAGACATACAGACACATGCATGCAGACACAGACACACGTGCATGCAGACACACAGATGCATGCA